>NW_020439085.1:83832-92470 GCF_000699045.2 Agrilus planipennis
ATTTTATTTTATAATTCTTGATTTTTCTCCTATATATTACTAAAAATATACCATGAGTGGTAAAGTCAATTGAATTAAAAGTATAATTGGTAGAAGGGTAACCCTCTGACACATAACGTATCAATTTAAGGGAGCAATGAGAATGGAAGATCTTTGGCAAATGCTAAATAGGTATAAAAAAAAGAAGGGAGAGGTAATATGCAATAAGATAAATAATAGACAGTGCCTCGAACACATTAAATAAATTTTAGGAAATAGGAACAAAAATATAATAGTAGATTACATGAGAGAGGAAAATAATGACATAAAAGAGAAGTATGGGATAAATAGAAATAGAGGAAGAAGTAGTAAAAGGAATGGGGGTGTTGTCAAATAGGAAGGCGACATTGCAAGATGGGCTTCCGGGGGAGGCATGGTTATTTACGAAGGATGTAGTAGGACATCAACGCGAGCAAAACCGCGGCTAAAAATTAGTATGTACATAAAAAATAGCGTAAAGATCTGTTAATTAACCTATCGCAATTAATCTTCAAGCTTCCACACGATTACTAGTCCTAATTAATATTCATATACACTTGCAACTGTTAAACCTAGACTATTTGTAAGTAAAATAATAAAGGTTGATTCAAAACTTGTTAACGTAAAATATTTTTAAATCATAATTAGTGTAAATTAGTAATTGAAAAGCACTTACCAGTTTGATGGCTGCAGTTGGTTCACTCCCCCAGCACGACCAACAAACCTTCTCCATGATCCCAGAAAGTGAAGTCGACAGTGGTATCCCTACAACAAAGTCAAATGTTCATTTTTAAGACCCCACTAAGCCAATTACTACTTTTTCGAAAAATTTATTAAAGTAATTGAATTTATAATTGAAAACTTACTACGTTTACAGAAAATAGCTTAACAATAAATATTTAAACAATTAATTACTATTTGTAATATATATTCAATTAAAAACATACTTACCATCCGGATAACAGTTCCTCACTGTACATGACTAGGAATTGAAATGTTTTGTGGAAATGGCTGGCTTTCCTGGAAAAAAGAGACATTTACAATTACTAAATAAATTAACAATAACGACATTTAATTTAAGAATAATAACAATTTTATAATAGGTCAAACTTGTATAGGATATCCTTTGACCTTTCAAGATAGAAAATAGAGTGGAAATTATACTTAAGACATAAGAAACAATGTTTATATAATTACATTGCTACCCCTATATATTACTAAAAATATACCATGAGTGGTAAAGTCAATTGAATTAAAAGTATAATTGGTAGAAGGCTAACCCTCTGACACATAACGTATCAATTTAAGGGAGCAATGAGAATGGAAGATCTTTGGCAAATGCTAAATAGGTATAAAAAAAAGAAGGGAGAGGTAATATGCAATAAGATAAATAATAGACAGTGCCTCGAACACATTAAATAAATTTTAGGAAATAGGAACAAAAATATAATAGTAGATTACATGAGAGAGGAAAATAATGACATAAAAGAGAAGTATGGGATAAATAGAAATAGAGGAAGAAGTAGTAAAAGGAATGGGGGTGTTGTCAAATAGGAAGGCGACATTGCAAGATGGGCTTCCGGGGGAGGCATGGTTATTTACGAAGGATGTAGTAGGACATCAACGCGAGCAAAACCGCGGCTAAAAATTAGTATGTACATAAAAAATAGCGTAAAGATCTGTTAATTAACCTATCGCAATTAATCTTCAAGCTTCCACACGATTACTAGTCCTAATTAATATTATAAATGCGAGTGTGACTTTGTTTGTTTATTACGATTTCGCGCCTTAACTACTTAACCGATCGTTATGAAATTTTGTACACATATTGTCAAGGATACACAAAAGGATATAGGGTACTTTTTATCCAGAAAAAAATATTGTTCCGGAAGGATAGCAGATTTAGTTTTGTGTAATCGTCGACGATCTTTCTAACGTATTTAGGACATTAACTCGAAGCCGAGGGTAAAACGTATTATGAAATTTTGTACACGCATTGTCGGAGGTACAGAAAGGATCATAGGGTACCTATTATCCTGAAAAAAAGATACTGTTCCCGAGGGATAGAAGAATTAGTTTTATGTGGTCGTGGATGATCTTTGACACGTATTTGGGGCATCAACTGGAGCGAAGCCGCGGGTGAAAACTAATAAGTATGTACATGAAAAATAATGTAAAGATTTGTTAATTAACTTTTCGCAATTAATCTTCAAGCTTCCACACGATTACTAGTCCTAATTAATATTATAAATGCGAGTGTAACTTTGTTTGTTTATTACAATTTCGCGCCTTAACTACTTAACCGATCGTTATGAAATTTTGTACACATATTGTCAAGGATACACAAAAGGATATAGGGTACTTTTTATCCAGAAAAAAATATTGTTCCGGAAGGATAGCAGATTTAGTTTTGTGTAATCGTCGACGATCTTTCTAACGTATTTAGGACATTAACTCGAAGCCGAGGGTAAAACGTATTATGAAATTTTGTACACGCATTGTCGGAGGTACAGAAAGGATCATAGGGTACCTATTATCCTGAAAAAAAGATACTGTTCCCGAGGGATAGAAGAATTAGTTTTATGTGGTCGTGGATGATCTTTGACACGTATTTGGGGCATCAACTGGAGCGAAGCCGCGGTTGAAAACTAATAAGTATGTACATGAAAAATACTGTAAAGATTTGTTAATTAACTTTTCGCAATTAATCTTCAAGCTTCCACACGATTACTAGTCCTAATTAATATTATAAATGCGAGTGTGACTTTGTTTGTTTATTACGATTTCCCGCCTTAACTACACAGCCGATCGTTATGAAATTTTGTACACATATTGTCAAGGGTACACAAAAGGATATAGGGTATTTTTAATCAACAAAAGAAATATTGTTCCGGAAGGATAGCAGAATTAGTTTTGTGTAATCGTCGACGATCTTTCCAACGTATTTAGGACATGAACTCGAAGCCGAGGGTAAAACCTATTATGAAATTTTGTACACGCATTGTCGGAGGTACAGAAAGGATCATAGGGTACCTATTATCCTGGAAAAAAATACTGTTCCCGAGGGATAGAAGAATTAGTTCTATGTGGTCGTCGATGATCTTTGACACGTATTTAATACATCAACGCAAGCGAAACCCCTGATAAAACCTAGTATATAAATAAAAATTGGTATAAAGTTCTATTAATTAACCTTTCGCAATTAATCTTCAAGCTGCCATATGATTACTAAGAATACATCATGCTCGTTATGACAAATTAATTCCCACTGATTTATAGATACGTTCGTTAATTATAACTTCATTTGTAAGCACCTTTATAATAGTAATGTGTGAGTGTGTATGTGTGTGTGAGTGTTTGTATGGCAGCATTAATCAAGTCAGCGCGGTTTGGTACAGGTGAATTGTGTTCTCTAGAGATTGAGAATCAAAGTACTGATGTAAATGTGCGTCAGTGCTTCGCTATCTAGTCCCATCTGACGGTTCAACGTTGTTATTGTTGATTTTGGCTTGTTGAATCTCAAAAACAGAATTTAATTTACCAGATTTCGCGACAAAGAAATTAAACTGTCGAATGGAAATCAGACAGTAGTGGGTTGTATGCGACAAGATTCCCGTCAGTTTGAGACGCTCGATAGAAGAAAAATATCGTCAATGTGTTTGAAATTGTATATGTGATGTCCTGGAAAAATATTTTAGAACAGTTTGTCAACCATTTTTAGAGTAACAATCTGTATCTGAATATGTAGACTAAAAATAAACACAATCACCTCACGAACTTTTTGAAGTGAAACTTCTTTACACGCGGTAGGGTAAGTTCCTTTCATGCGAGTTGCTATGTAACGAAATCATGCAACGGATGTCGCCCCTCTACTCGGACATGTAGTCAAGTTCGTAGTGGGGATCGCTTCAGCTGTGAACGCGCTTCAATGCAACGTTCGTTACAGGCAACTCCAGCATGTATAGTATAAAATTTAAATTCATAGTGTACAAATAATACCATTAAACCAATTCCTTAACCCATATCCCGATATGTTTGTGTGTTTGAAGAAGTTTCACTTCAGCAGCGTGTTGTATAATTACACGTTGTATTTTTTGAAGTGAAACTTTACGCGCGGTAGGGTAAGTTCGTTTCATGCGAGTTGCTATGTAACGAAATCATGCAACGGATGTCCCCCTCTACTCGGCCACGTAGTCAAGTTCGTATTGGGGAACACTTGAGCCGTGAGCACGCTTCAATGCAACGTTTGTTACAGGCAACTCCAGCATGTGTAGTGTAAAATTTAAATTCATAGTGTACAAATAATACCATTAAACCAATTCTTTAATCCCTATCCCGGTATATTGGTGCGTTTGAAGAAGTTTCACTTCAGTAGCGTGTTGTATAATTACACGTTGTATTTTTTGAAGTGAAACTTCTTTACGCGCGGTAGGGTAAGTTCGTTTCATGCGAGTTGCTATGTAACGAAATCATGCAACGGATGTCCCCCTCTACTCGGCCACGTAGTCAAGTTCGTATTGGGGAACACTTGAGCCGTGAGCACGCTTCAATGCAACGTTTGTTACAGGCAACTCCAGCATGTGTAGTGTAAAATTTAAATTCATAGTGTACAAATAATACCATTAAACCAATTCTTTAATCCCTATCCCGGTATATTGGTGCGTTTGAAGAAGTTTCACTTCAGTAGCGTGTTGTATAATTACACGTTGTATTTTTTGAAGTGAAACTTCTTTACGCGCGGTAGGGTAAGTTCGTTTCATGCGAGTTGCTATGTAACGAAATCATGCAACGGATGTCCCCCTCTACTCGGCCACGTAGTCAAGTTCGTATTGGGGAACACTTGAGCCGTGAGCACGCTTCAATGCAACGTTTGTTACAGGCAACTCCAGCATGTGTAGTGTAAAATTTAAATTCATAGTGTACAAATAATACCATTAAACCAATTCTTTAATCCCTATCCCGGTATATTGGTGCGTTTGAAGAAGTTTCACTTCAGTAGCGTGTTGTATAATTACACGTTGTATTTTTTGAAGTGAAACTTCTTTACGCGCGGTAGGGTAAGTTCGTTTCATGCGAGTTGCTATGTAACGAAATCATGCAACGGATGTCCCCCTCTACTCGGCCACGTAGTCAAGTTCGTATTGGGGAACACTTGAGCCGTGAGCACGCTTCAATGCAACGTTTGTTACAGGCAACTCCAGCATGTGTAGTGTAAAATTTAAATTCATAGTGTACAAATAATACCATTAAACCAATTCTTTAATCCCTATCCCGGTATATTGGTGCGTTTGAAGAAGTTTCACTTCAGTAGCGTGTTGTATAATTACACGTTGTATTTTTTGAAGTGAAACTTCTTTACGCGCGGTAGGGTAAGTTCGTTTCATGCGAGTTGCTATGTAACGAAATCATGCAACGGATGTCCCCCTCTACTCGGCCACGTAGTCAAGTTCGTATTGGGGAACACTTGAGCCGTGAGCACGCTTCAATGCAACGTTTGTTACAGGCAACTCCAGCATGTGTAGTGTAAAATTTAAATTCATAGTGTACAAATAATACCATTAAACCAATTCTTTAATCCCTATCCCGGTATATTGGTGCGTTTGAAGAAGTTTCACTTCAGTAGCGTGTTGTATAATTACACGTTGTATTTTTTGAAGTGAAACTTCTTTACGCGCGGTAGGGTAAGTTCGTTTCATGCGAGTTGCTATGTAACGAAATCATGCAACGGATGTCCCCCTCTACTCGGCCACGTAGTCAAGTTCGTATTGGGGAACACTTGAGCCGTGAGCACGCTTCAATGCAACGTTTGTTACAGGCAACTCCAGCATGTGTAGTGTAAAATTTAAATTCATAGTGTACAAATAATACCATTAAACCAATTCTTTAATCCCTATCCCGGTATATTGGTGCGTTTGAAGAAGTTTCACTTCAGTAGCGTGTTGTATAATTACACGTTGTATTTTTTGAAGTGAAACTTCTTTACGCGCGGTAGGGTAAGTTCGTTTCATGCGAGTTGCTATGTAACGAAATCATGCAACGGATGTCCCCCTCTACTCGGCCACGTAGTCAAGTTCGTATTGGGGAACACTTGAGCCGTGAGCACGCTTCAATGCAACGTTTGTTACAGGCAACTCCAGCATGTGTAGTGTAAAATTTAAATTCATAGTGTACAAATAATACCATTAAACCAATTCTTTAATCCCTATCCCGGTATATTGGTGCGTTTGAAGAAGTTTCACTTCAGTAGCGTGTTGTATAATTACACGTTGTATTTTTTGAAGTGAAACTTCTTTACGCGCGGTAGGGTAAGTTCGTTTCATGCGAGTTGCTATGTAACGAAATCATGCAACGGATGTCCCCCTCTACTCGGCCACGTAGTCAAGTTCGTATTGGGGAACACTTGAGCCGTGAGCACGCTTCAATGCAACGTTTGTTACAGGCAACTCCAGCATGTGTAGTGTAAAATTTAAATTCATAGTGTACAAATAATACCATTAAACCAATTCTTTAATCCCTATCCCGGTATATTGGTGCGTTTGAAGAAGTTTCACTTCAGTAGCGTGTTGTATAATTACACGTTGTATTTTTTGAAGTGAAACTTCTTTACGCGCGGTAGGGTAAGTTCGTTTCATGCGAGTTGCTATGTAACGAAATCATGCAACGGATGTCCCCCTCTACTCGGCCACGTAGTCAAGTTCGTATTGGGGAACACTTGAGCCGTGAGCACGCTTCAATGCAACGTTTGTTACAGGCAACTCCAGCATGTGTAGTGTAAAATTTAAATTCATAGTGTACAAATAATACCATTAAACCAATTCTTTAATCCCTATCCCGGTATATTGGTGCGTTTGAAGAAGTTTCACTTCAGTAGCGTGTTGTATAATTACACGTTGTATTTTTTGAAGTGAAACTTCTTTACGCGCGGTAGGGTAAGTTCGTTTCATGCGAGTTGCTATGTAACGAAATCATGCAACGGATGTCCCCCTCTACTCGGCCACGTAGTCAAGTTCGTATTGGGGAACACTTGAGCCGTGAGCACGCTTCAATGCAACGTTTGTTACAGGCAACTCCAGCATGTGTAGTGTAAAATTTAAATTCATAGTGTACAAATAATACCATTAAACCAATTCTTTAATCCCTATCCCGGTATATTGGTGCGTTTGAAGAAGTTTCACTTCAGTAGCGTGTTGTATAATTACACGTTGTATTTTTTGAAGTGAAACTTCTTTACGCGCGGTAGGGTAAGTTCGTNTGTTTATATAATTACATTGCTACCCCTATATATTACTAAAAATATACCATGAGTGGTAAAGTCAATTGAATTAAAAGTATAATTGGTAGAAGGGTAACCCTCTGACACATAACGTAATGAATTTAGGGGAGCAAAGAGAACGGAAGATTTTTGGCAAATGATAAATAGGTATAAAAAAAAAGAAGGGAGAGGTAATATGCAATAAGATAAATAATAGACAGTGCCTCGAACACATTAAATAAATTTTAGGAAATAGGAACAAAAATATAATAGTAGATTACATGAGAGAGGAAAATAATGACATAAAAGAGAAGTATGGGATAAATAGAAATAGAGGAGGAAGTAGTAAAAGGAATGGGGGTGTCGTCAAATAGGAAGGCGACATTGCAAGATAGGTTTCCGTGGGAAGCATGGTTATTTACAAAGGATGTAGTAGGACATCAACGCGAGCAAAACCGCGGCTAAAAATTAGTATGTACATAAAAAATAGCGTAAAGATCTGTCAATTAGCCTTTCGTAATTAATCATCAAGCTTCCACACGATTACTAGTCCTAATTAATATTATAAATGCGAGTGTGACTTTGTTTGTTTATTACGATTTCACGCCTTAACTACTTAACCGATCGTTATGAAATTTTGTACACATATTGTCAAGGATACACAAAAGGATATAGGGTACTTTTTATCCAGAAGAAAATATTGTTCGGGAAGGATAGCAGATTTAGTTTTGTGTAATCGTCGACGATCTTTCTAACGTATTTAGGACATTAACTCGAAGCCGAGGGTAAAACCTGTTATGAAATTTTGTACACGCATTGTCGGAGGTACAGAAAGGATCATAGGGTACCTATTATCCTGAAAAAAAAAACTGTTCCCGAGGGATAGAAGAATTAGTTTTGAGTGATCGTCGACGATCTTGACACGTATTTGGGGCATCAACTGGAGCGAAGCCGCGGGTGAAAACTAATAAGTATGTACATGAAAAATACTGTAAAGATTTGTTAATTAACTTTTCGCAATTAATCTTCAAGCTTCCACACGATTACTAGTCCTAATTAATATTATAAATGCGAGTGTGACTTTGTTTGTTTATTACGATTTCCCGCCTTAACTACTTAACCGATCGTTATAAAATTATGTACACATATTGTCAAGGATACACAAAAGGATATAGGGTACTTTTTATCCAGAAAAAAATATTGTTCCGGAAGGATAGCAGATTTAGTTTTGTGTAATCGTCGACGATCTTTCTAACGTATTTAGGACATTAACTCGAAGCCGAGGGTAAAACGTATTATGAAATTTTGTACACGCATTGTCGGAGGTACAGAAAGGATCATAGGGTACCTATTATCCTGAAAAAAAAA
>NW_020439085.1:93427-101231 GCF_000699045.2 Agrilus planipennis
TCTTTACGCGCGGTAGGGTAAGTTCGTTTCATGCGAGTTGCTACGTAACGAAATCATGCAACGAATGTCCCCCTCTACTCGACCACGTAGTCGAGTTCGTAGTGGGGATCGCTTCAGCCGTGAGCGCGCTTCAATGCAACGTTCGTTACAGACAACTCCAGCATGTATAGTGTAAAATTTAAATTCATAGTGTACAAATAATACCATTAAACCAATTCTTTAATCCCTATCCCAGTATGTTTGTGTGTTTGAAGAAGTTTCACTTCAGTAGCGTGTTGTATAATTACACGTTGTATTTTTTGAAGTGAAACTTCTTTACGCGCGGTAGGGTAAGTTCGTTTCATGCGAGTTGCTACGTAACGAAATCATGCAACGAATGTCCCCCTCTACTCGACCACGTAGTCGAGTTCGTAGTGGGGATCGCTTCAGCCGTGAGCGCGCTTCAATGCAACGTTCGTTACAGACAACTCCTGCATGTATAGTGTAAAATTTAAATTCATAGTGTACAAATAATACCATTAAACCAATTCTTTAATCCCTATCCCAGTATGTTTGTGTGTTTAAAGAAGTTTCACTTCAGTAGCGTGTTGTATGATTACACGTTGTATTTTTTGAAGTGAAACTTCTTTACGCGCGGTAGGGTAAGTTCGTTTCATGCGAGTTGCTATGTAACGAAATCATGCAACGGATGTCTCCCTCTACTCGACCACGTAGTCGAGTTCGTAGTGGGGATCACTTGAGCCGTGAGCACGCTTCAATGCAACGTTTGTCAGTAGCGTGTTGTATAATTACACGTTGTATTTTTTTGTACTAACCTAATTGTACACAATATTTTTGTAGTTTCAAATAGGAAAACTTTTGATTAAATAAAGCAATCTTCCCATTAATTATTTATGATCCAATCATGATATTAAGCTTCTTTGAAGGAACAGGATTATCGGATTCTAACCGCGTCTTCTTGACGAAATCCCCATGACGGATCATGGTGATGCCGTCATAACAATTGGTCTTCATTTGTTCATTACAGTACAGTGTCTACATTTTGATGCTCACCATTGGTATATCAGTTATTAGAACAGATAGAGTACTGGTTAAATGGGGAATGTTTGTAGACATGCTATATATGTAAAATTAAAGAAAAAGTTTTAATATTGGTCAACTTGGACATCCCCCAGCGAAAAACTAGCCACAGAATCGACAAACGTCTCATCGAAGCACTGTTCAGGGATACTTCCTCTACTCATTTCCTTCGGTTATATTTGAGACACTTTCAGGAACCACAGGCTAATTATGTATTTTTTGAAGTTTACGAAAGTTATACAATATAAAAGCAGCAACTTAGCAGTTTTAATAAATTTCACTGTGTCATTGGTGAGCTTTTTGTGAAGCATGTTTTAAATTAAGCGTAAATAAAAATGTGTGCTTGTTAATATATCAAAGAGTTTTCATATATACATGTATAATTCCTACTAATTTTTTAAAAGATTTAGTAATTTGAGATGAGTTACTATCAAACCTTCTGAAACATTCTAAAGCACTTTTTCTCTTATACCGTTATCTAATTAAACAAATGTTTCAAGAGAAGCCTAGTATTGACACTTTAAAATTTACATTCCTTATCAGTTGGTCATTTATTTTTTTTATTTATTTAACATTAACTACTGCCAAATAACAGTAGATTCGATTACCAATAATCCTGTTTTTTTTTTCGTTAAATAGAAATGTTCATGTCCTCAGAACGACGAGCCGATATATCAAAGGAATAAAATTCAGGAGAGGTAGCTGCCACCCTGTCACACTATGCAAAGCATGCCTGCTGCCTTGACGACCGATGTTATCACGTTAGTGAAAAAACTAAAGGTATACATCAACTTTATCTCTTTACATTAATTACCGAAAGGAACGGTGCGGCTGTCGTGTTTAGAACTCTTGCTCCAATTTTCTCGGATTCGGGTTTAGAGGATGGAGAAGACCTAAACGAAATGGGCGAAAAGTCGAGAGTGTAGATTGAGCGAATAATCTGAAAACAATCAGCTACAATCCCAGCCACATCCCCTTAGTTCAGGGGTCAGTAAGCTGCGGCTCTTTCAAGAGACAATTGTGACTTCAATTTCCCTTAAAAGAATTAAAAGCTAAAACGGAACGGGCAGACACGCAGAGACTTGCGCTTTATGATTGACGTTACAATGTATTCCAATGAACTACATCTAAAGCTGTAAGGAAAAGAAAACACTACATTTTTATTATTGGAATAAGTAGTTGCTTTTGTAAATAAATTTCTTCTTTTGGCAGAAGATATGGAGATAGACACATTACTACATTTCCAAACCTTAAGTGTTTTTATTGTCACTGATGGTTACTTCAGAAGAACTACAGCAACAATGAAAGACTGCGAATCCTCTCAAAGTAAACAGCTGGTTCATTCGAAATCCAATTACTAGATTTAAAAAGTATAGATTTGTGGAGTTTTTACAAGTCTATAAGTAGTAGCTTAGAAGAGCTAGAAAGGCATAAATGTATTTTGATATCAAATTAGGAGTGGATAGTTCCAAAAAGGACGTCTAAGCCTAAGGCATTAATTTTCGATACTTATTGTAGAATACCTTCCTGAACGCTATGACCAAATAAAGAAATGACTTTTGGTGTGCTGACGATCCTTGAGTCAACATAATCCTGCGATAAAATTTTCTCTTCTATGAACTTGAATATGAATAAAAAACAAGCTAATAAGCCAAATAACGAATCCAAATTTAGAGTCAAATCTTAAACCAAAAACTATTAGTTATATGCCTGACTTGCCAAAACTTTCTAGAGAAATGCAAGGTCATTGTTCGCATTTTTTCATATAATTTCAATGTTTTTTAGCATAATACCATATTTTGTAACATAGTAATAACATAAATAATAATGAATAAAGTCCTATTGTATTTAATTACCACTTTTTTATTCGATATAAATTTGAAATAAAATATAAAAGCTGAATTAAAAATTCGTGACTAGAATTCATAAAAAAATATTTTTATTACGAATGACTTCCAGCTTAAATATTTGCCAACCCCCGCCTTAGTCCACCATTTCCTGGTATTGTTACTCGCGGCTTTGATAGCGACTCGGGACTCTATTAGTTTCTCGTAGGTTGCTAGATAGCCTTCATGTTTTTCATCAGAACTCAAATACCATATCGATTTCCTGAACAAATAACGGTAGCAAGTAAATGGCATTCCAAAGAGCCAAAAGCTCTGTCGTCAAATAAATGAAGTAAAAATGTTTGTTGAAACATATATAAGTACATGTATGTAAGTACGTTACATGTGGAACTTATTGTATGAACTTCGACGAAAGTTCAGGAATCAGAGATTAAGAGGCTTTCAGGAGTCCACCACATGAACAGCACAATCAATAAATAATCGGATACGTAAAGATTGGATAATTGAAATGCTAAAACTGATTATCAACAAAAGAGCTACATAAGTATTTATAGTTTTGATTAATACCTGCTAGAGGTAAATAATTTACGAAACTAGATTAGATAACTGATCAAAAATAGTTAAGGGTCTGGATTGTTCTAGTTTTAGGGAAATGCGAAGATTAGCTCAGGATAGGAAAGAGTAGAGGTACGTATCCAAGCAATCTTAGGACTGACGACCTTGTGATGATGATGATGAAAAAATGAAAATATCTATCAATGAAACAATTTAGGGATAATCTATATATATATATATATTAAGCGTAACTTAATTCCTTTCCCAAATAAAGACAGTGGGATAATGGAATTTGACCTTACACTTTCCAAAACAGAAAATACGAAAACAAAACCCTGTCGTCCGCAAAAATATTTATTGGGTGACTAAAGGATTGGTGAGGATGAACTGCTCCTAAGGGGCCTTTTAACAGGCATAACAACAAAACAGTACGAAAACTAAGCTAACTTAATAAAAAACCTAATTATAAAACTATAGACAGAAGTATAATACACCTAAGTCAAAAACTGTACTTAGCAATTAACCTATAAAAACCCCTTAAAAATGTATTTTATTTTATTTTATAATTCTTGATTTTTCTAGGGTAGCCTCCATTACTGTTTTCGCCAGTTTATTTGATAATGTTAGAGATAGTGATAGAGGTTGTCTTTTTCAATTACCAATTGTGTTGATAATAATTTAAAATTTTGCAGAACATATATAAAAGCGAATCAAATAAGATCTAATCCAAATAACTTCACCAGATCTTTCTTGAAAGTGATATATACAGAAAGTCAAATATTATTTTCCAAATCAGAATTTAGACCCTTCAAGCAGAAACTGCGAGGATTCAGAGAAAAAAACATCAAAAAGTAGATAAGGAAAAAAATAATTACTTGTTTATAAAGAAATTCGATACTTAAATATTAAAAAATAGGCTACGACAATCACGTAACAAAGCAAACCACAAAATTATTTTCAAATTCGGTTTATTACAGTAACGCCTTTAAGTGATTAATTGCGTATCACTTATAAAATTTTACTGCGAAAAAGTGCAAAAAACCCGCATTTAACATTACCCCAGCCACCAGTTAAACGCCAAGACCCGCCCCTCAGCTTCACCACGAACTCTTCGTGATGAAGGATACCTGAGAAGTCGAACTTGACGATTAACTGATAACTGGAACAGTGGTAAATACAGGGGTAATACACCGCCGGACTTACAGTTGCCCGTTTGGCCTATTCCACCTAATAACGCTCTGCTAAAGGTACCCTCACTAAGCGTCTAGGCAGTCAACCTACGATCTGCAACCGTATTACCGCTAGAGTGACTAATGAGCTTGTCTTATATACCCGTTCAAATGCGGAAAATAGCGGTAATCAGTTTCGCTTTTATACAATTATTTATAATCACGCATAGCAAAAAATAAAATAATAGTTCTATATACCACTAACTGACACTTATTTTAAGGGATTTGTAGAAGGAATTTTCTATAATATGGTTAGAAACTGCTGAATACCTTATCCAAAGTTATAAACATCAGAATTTGGAATATAAAAATTACTGTGTATACTAATAAGTACGCATAATAAATAAAAAACTACATGTATAATTTGTCAAAAAGTTAAGTTCTTCTTAATTTTTAAAACAATTTTTAATTACTATATTACAACAACCTAAACTTCGTACGGTCGAACGTCGTATTAAAGAGAGCAAGCATTCGGAGAGAAAAGATAAACAACTACGTTTGCCTAATAATCGTAAGATCAAAAATATCCTTATTTTCTATTGAAATTATGTAGTACTCAACTAACAATAACAACTAAAGAGAATTAAAATAATCGTCAAAATCTTAATCACTTTCGATATTACCATCCGATTATAATTAAACAAACGAAGTTCTTTCTTTATATAACTCTGCAATAGATATAATAGAAAAGAAAATTACGTATCAAACAAAGAAAAGCCTCAAAATTCTGCTCAACTACCGAAATTTGTTAAAAACTTACCGAAAACTAAATGTTAGTTGTTCCAAATCATTAGTTTTATCCATGGGTAACACTCTCTCGGAAGATAACAACAAACATTGTTTTTATTAACAGTATTTTTTATAATGAATAAACTTTAAGAAAATTCGAAGTTTTCACTGTATGTTTAGCTGTCCGAACCGACAAATATTATAATTTTCCGAAAACGATTAACATATAGTAATAATAATAACATATCGACGGCCGAAAATAATAACAAATGAATGCGGAAATAGTGGAAATTTCTAGTTAATTACATGCTAGGCCACGATCGACACAGGCAGAATAGTTAGCGCTATCGAGGAGCGTGATTACGGAGCGTACTGGAACTACGTTGTAGAAGAAAAAGCGCCTATGCCTCTAGCAATATTATATTAAAATAAAAATTTAAGTATGTTAAAAATGCTTACTAATTGTTCTCAAAAATTGACGTGATCTATTTATTTACGTAAATTCGAAATAAATACTTGCCCTCTTTAATAGTTCTAACCAGTAATTAAAAAAATTTTATAGAATATTAATACCTTTTTGTACGTCATAACCCATGAGACGGTTGGTCAGTGGGTTGAAAGGTTATTTATGGGCTGCGAAATCTTTCAATACTAATTTATTAGTTTCCAGGAGAGCTTGTTCTTCTCCCATAATAATTTTTGGTATCCTAAGTCTACGAACCATTAGATAAGACTGTGCCTATGAAATAGTTTGTCAAGGGGTCTGAGGGTTATTTACAGGGTGCTTAAACTACCAAAACTAAAATAACATTTTCTTATCTTGTATTACGAGGAGTAGGTGTTAATTAATGTATTTAATAGGTCGTAGGGTCTGATTTCGAAAATTAACGAAACAATGTTGAAAGCACTTCATTGTTTCAAAGCTTTATAATTATCGGGGTGGTTGTAGTTTACTTCTAATATTTTCTAATTGAAAAATGCTCTTTTTATCGTTATGAATAGTGTAGCTTATTTCGAGCGTCATTGTCTGCTTCTATTTTCCGAATACTTGCTCTCTCTAACACTAATGTCTTTGAACTGACAACCGGGAGAAGAAGTCATTTGCCTAGTTTTAATATAAATATCAATTTAGATATTTGGTTTGCTTGATTAATGCCTGATCTTTGAATAAATTAATCTTTTTTGAACTTGTATTACAAGGAGAAAGTATTTCATTTTCCCTTCTGTAAGATGTAGGATCTAATTTCCAATAATAACGACTCAAATACAGCTGAAAGGCCTTTCATTGCCTTTAAACTATACGATCATCGAGGTGATTGTGGTCTACTTTTACTATTTTTTTTAATAACCAAGGCTGCATTTGTCGGTTAGATCAGTGGACCTCATTTTAATCGCAATTGTGCATCTTTTATATTAGAATACTTGCACTCTTTAATAGTTCTAACCAGTAATTAAAAATTTGTCTAGAATATTAATGTCTTTTTGTACGTCATAACTCATGAGACGATTGGTCAGGGGGTCTGAAGGTTGTCTATGGGAGGCAAAATCCTCCAATACTAGTTTATTAGATTCCAGGAGAACTTGTTCTTATCCCACAATAATTTATGGTATCGTAAGTCTACGAACCATTTAAGATAAGGCAGTGCCTATGAAATAGTATGTCAGGGGTCTAAGGGTTATTTACAGGATGCTCAAACCACCAATACTAAAATAACTTTTTCTTAATCTTGTATCACAAGAAGTAGGTGTTAATTATTGTATTTAATAGCTAGTACGGGCTAATTTCGAAAATTAACGAGTCAATGTTGAATGCACTTCATTGTTTTAAGTCTTTATGATTATCGGGGGTGTTAATTATTGTATTTAATAGCTAGTACGGGCTAATTTCGAAAATTAACGAGTCAATGTTGAATGCACTTCAATGTTTTAAGCCTTTATAATTATCAGGGTGGTTGTTGTTTACTTCTAATATTTTTTAATTAAAAATTGCTCTTTTTGTCGTTATGAATAGTGCAGCTTATTTCGAGCGTCATTGTCTGCTTCTATTTTCCGAATACTTGCTCTCTTTAACACTGATGTGCCTGAACTGTCAATCGAGAGAAGAAGGCATTTACCTAGTTTTAAAATAAATAGTAATAGAAAACTGATGTGCATGATTAATGCCTGATCATCGAATAAATTAATCTTTTTATTGAACTTGTATTATAAGGAGAAAGTGTTTGCATTTCCATTCTATAAAATGTTGGATCCAATTTCGGATAATAACGATTCAAATAAAGCTGAAAGGCCTTTCATTGCCTTTAAACTATACGATCATCGAGGTGATTGTGGTCTATTATTAATGTTTTTTTAATAACAAACTCC
>NW_020439086.1:0-7501 GCF_000699045.2 Agrilus planipennis
GACAGGACATCTTCTGAAGCAAAAACGACCAGTTAGAGTCACATTAGAAGCAGAAACAGGAATAATGTGGGACAGAGGAAGTCCTAGATTAGACTAAATTACCGTTAGCAATTATTAAGGGATGAGTGATATTCTAGTTTATGGGA
This sequence comes from Agrilus planipennis, assembly GCF_000699045.2. NCBI lineage: Eukaryota > Metazoa > Arthropoda > Insecta > Coleoptera > Buprestidae > Agrilus > Agrilus planipennis. The sequence continues at coordinate 147 of NW_020439086.1, forward strand.
AAGTTTAGACTGAAGACCTATGGTTATAATGATCAGACGCTATTAATTTCTAGTTACTCAAGACACACATTTTGGTCCTCCGGAGTGTACGAAATGGAAGTCAAATATATTTATGTGTTTAGTATCTGTTCTTTTAAAATTGCTCATTAATGCGTTTTACCGGTCATGATTATATAATTGTCGCATATCTAGAATAATTTGTCAAATAATCGTAAATATTATCAGTAACACGATTACTAAAGTAATTGAACGAAAGAATTGAGTGCTTTCACAGTTACAATTTAAAAAATTCTGATAGTTACATTTAAATATTGCAAATGAGTTCAACTTCTTTATTATTAATCTTACGAAAGAAAATTGCTCTTTATAAAAAGTCCTGCATGGTCCAAAACACATAACGACATAATCAGACTTAATAATTTGTCAGTCATAGTCAAGTTTTCGCACAAAATACGAAATTTATCTTTATTTTTGAAAATAGTAGAAACCTTTATAAAGAAAAAAATTGACAATTAATAAGTAATAACAAATATGGAACCATATCTATGGATTACTAAAATTATGATTTTGTGTACTTCTTCATACTTTGGCCTCATATAAGTAAATACTTCTGCATAACATTAACAATACATAATACAATTCTGATCAAAGTTGCCGTATAATTATTTTGTTTGACAGTTTTTCACTAAAAGTCAAATATTAGTTTTAAAATACAAAAAAGCAATAATGCAGCGACTTTTAGTTTGGAAATTTTAAATGTGTATTATCTCCCACATAGTAAACTATTACATTGTTTGCTTCCAGTTACTACGTAAAAGATAAAAATATTTATGAATTTAATCCTTTTCGAAAGTAAGACGGGTAAGCATCGGAAATGATACTCGCACAGGTATTGGAAGTGAAGTCTTTTAAATGTTGGAATATGACATTCCAATCTACATAATGAATGATTCTTTGTTTGTCTAGTATGCGTTCCCACACCATTCATTCGATTGTGATGAAATATTTGTGGATTATTGTGCACATTTCCACGAAAGTTTCAGAATTACTGTATCATCATCATAAGGTCGTCAATCCTAAGACTGGTTCGACACGTACCTCCACTCTTTTCCTATCCTGAGTTAATTTTCGCATTTCCCTAAAACTAGAACATTCCACATCCTTAACTATTTGTGAACAGTAATCTAATCTAGGTCTACCTCCACTCCTCTTAACTCCTGTTTCTGCCTCTAATATATCTCTGACTAGACCTTCATGCCTAAGAAGGCGTCCTACCAACCTATCTCGCCTATTTTTTATTGACTTCCATAGAGTCCTCTGTTCTCCTATTCTTTCTAGTACCTCTTTATATCTAACCTTCTCTATCCACGGTATCCTCATCATTCACCTGTAACACCACATTTCTAATGCTTCTAACCATTTTTTTCCGCCGCGCCCGCCATCCATGTTTCGCACTTGTACAGCGCCAAGCTTCGTTTACTTTTGATCTCCCAAAAGAAGTATCATTAATTAGTGAAGACACGAACAACTCGTTAGGTTAAGATACGGGAATCCAAAAAAGCACTTGATAAAATTTGGTACCTTTGATTCTGTTCTGTATTCAGTGGAAAGACCAACAGTTTGAATTTTTCGATATCACGCTTGGCCTATATGCTTTATCTTTATTTAACCAAAGCAAATTGCAGTGCAGTATAAATTGCTTTCTAAAAATCGACAAAAATATTTTGTTGTAGAAAAGTGATATCTCCTAGTTGTGCACATTCAGCGACACATTTGAAGCATTCAATATAGGTCTATGCAGTTTTATCAGGAAGTGATAAAAATACTAGATGTAGATACACATGAATCTTGTTGCAATGCGTGAATCACTTGGAATTTGGTTAATATATATGGGATAGTTTTAAAATGTATCATCCACGTAAACATTGGTTGTTCGACAAAACATTTCAGTATTCTGAACTGTAGAAACACATATAAATCGAATGGAATTCACGTCATCATGAGATCATCAGACTGGTTGGACACGCACCTCAACTCCTTCCTATCCTGAGGCAATCTTCGCATTTCCCTAAAACTAGAACTCCCACATGCTTAACCATCCGCGAACAGTAATCTTATCTGGGTCTATCTCTACTCCTCTTAACTACTGTTTCTGCTTCTAACATTTCTTTAACTAGTCCTTAATACCTGAGAAGCTGTCCTACCAACCTATCTCGCCTATTTTTTATTGACTTCTATAGTGACCGGTGTTCTCCTATTCTTTGTAATACATCCTCATATCTAACCTTCTCTATCTACGGTATCCTAATCATTCGCCTGTAACACCACATTTCGGACGCTTCTAACTTTTTCTTTTCCGTCGCGCCCACCGTCCATATTTCGCACCCGTCAGCGCCGCGTTCCAAACATACACCTTTAACAATCTTCAAAATTTCTAAATTTACAACACACGAGCATAAAAGTGACTTGAATATTGTCGTCAATAGAATTAGTGATATTAACGCTAAATATTTTGTTTAAAGTAGTATTTTCAGTGAACTAAATTTTCTTTTGATAATTTAAAGAACACATGAGATATGAAAAAAATGCGTTAGAATGAGTTTGTTTTACGTTTAATGGTGAACTTTTTAAATAAGTAAAGATTAAGATAATGCAAGCGTCCTCTCTGGCTTGTATTTCTCGACAACCTGTTGAATAAGCGCGCAGCAACCTACACCATACAGTAACAAAACGTACTTACTTAAGTCAATAGTTAGATATAGATATATGTATAGATGGACTTGTTTACCTTCTTGTTTACAATACACTTTACTTAAGGCAGGTAATAATGGTAGTAGGGTATTGCTGTATATGCATTTCAAGTTTCCTTACCTCTTTTTATTTTTTCCGGCTGTAGCGAATCACCATTACACGCGTTAATATCGTACAAATCGAGTCTTTCAAAAGCATTGTGTAAACGTTCGTTTTCTAAAAAATTAAAACTGGTATCTTTCATAAATTCACTTTTTGGTACACCGAGCGCGGGCAGGTCGTGAATCGGATGATTACCGCCGTTAACTTTATAAGATTTACTTTTGAACATTTTATCTCAAGCCGAATATCTATTTAAGAATGTAACTCAACAACAACAACAATAAAAGCAGCCTTTCACTGTGATGTTTGAAACGTTTCTTGTGCGGCAGTCGTGTTATTGCTTGCTTTCCAGCATATCGCTGCTGCCCATGACGTAATTTACGAATATAGTAACGAATTATTGGAATAAGTAGTGCTGTAGTGTCATCTATTTACATGACGTAATCTGAAACGTGAATAAACAAATAAATATTTGAAATGTCTTCATATCTATTTAGCATTTATCTCATGTCTCATGACATAATTATAAAAATATAATAATGGAAAGCGCAAACGTTTAACCTTAAGACAGGTAGTTAGTTCCACACATATCTGTATCTTAAACGTGGTTGTTAGTGGGTTGTCATGATCGCATATCTAGAATAATTTGTCAAATAATCGTAAATATTATCAGTAACACGATTACTAAAGTAATTGAACGAAAGAATTGAGTGCTTTCACAGTTACANATAGGTATAAGATTATTCTAAAAATACATTGGAAATACAAGTTCAATTGTATTTTCTAAATTGTATCAAAAATTAATGAAAATTAAAGTCTTGTCTTCTTCTTGTAACTGTCGCATTTATTGACTTCTAACTTACCAGCTAGAGTAGGGTTGTTGCTGACAGAACGTCTACGATTAGTCATGACAGGCGTTGTAGGGAATATCGTAAATATAGAAAAGAGATGTCAGGTGGGAATTGCAGCGAACACTAATAAAGAAAACAGAATAGCATTACACCAATTAATGTGTAACAGAAAAAAATGCAGGAAAGCAGAATGAGCATGTTATTAGCATCGGTCTTTAAGGAAAGTTCAAAATTCTTAGTAATTGAGGAAAGCAAAGACGCTTGTTTAAAAATTATAATTCCAACCAGGCGGTTATAAAGCCGACCCTGATCTTTTATGTAACTAAACAACCTCTAACCGCTGCACCGCTTACTATTATTCAGTTATCTTTTTTTACTTGGTCTGTACTACTCATGAAGCATTCAAAACGCAGAAAATGACTACAGTTTCAAGTGGAAACAAGAAAGAAGATACTGTTCGTTTCAAGAAGTTAGGGATATGCCCCTTCCCTTTATTAGGATGCGCCGTAGCATAATTCCAAATTCAATCATATTTGTCTGCGGAGCTCATTTCTCCACCGATCATCGAGCGAGAACTAGACAAAAGTGTACAGTACCATTTGCAAAATTATTTAAACTGCCTCGTTAAAATTTAAGAATATGCTTCGTTTAAGAGCATATTTAGCCAAAAATAATAGCAAGTGAATTAACTTAACGTTCTACACACCTATAAAATTTTTGCTTTGTTTTCTATTGTTAATTCATATACGTTTTTGTTTTAAGAAATTGCTAAACATTTTCGTCTAGTACTGTACAGTTCTAACCGATCTCCTAAGACAGCCCATCGAGAGCTCTGCTAGTTCAAGCTTGTTCCAATTATTTCTGTCTTGCTCACGCTTAGTGTGTATTCTTTCTATCTTCGCGCAGATTTGTTCAAGGTCATAATTCTAACAAATTGAAATGGACTGTACATTCACTCTCACAGATAATTTATTGCGGACTTTGCCACTTTTGATCGTCCCAATTATATTACTTTTGATACATGATCTTGATATTGTCTTGGTTTATTAAGTTTTACCTTAAGAAATCTTGATCTTGACTTTAAATATTGTAAGTATCAAAATTTAGATAGAAATAATAATGTATAAAAAACACTCCAATACCTAATAGTTTATAGATAGGCCCCTATGCGTTTTCTTATTACCTACAAGCTGAAACATTGTAACCGTGTTCATCCTGACCAGTTCGACAATCTTTTGATCTACGAAAATTCTTGATAAGGCGCTATTTTCGTGTGGGGAATTGTAAAACATGTCAATTTAATGGGATTGTTATTTTTTATTATCTGAACTTTATTGATGGTAATCATAAAATAATTTTATAAATACGAAAGAAAAGTTTTTTGATCAAAAATGTTGCTCCTATAAGCTGAGCTGTCGTAAATCATATCATAAATATACCTTAACTTTTGTCCGACAAAATTCGAGCGCCATACTCACTCTCTAATGCGATTTCCTGAAACTCGGCTGATGAAGCGATCTAAGGGTGAAGGCAAGACTAAAAGAAGATACGAATGTAGCAAGAGGAAGTACCGCTTGAAAGAAAATGTAGAGTACGTATATGGAAAAGAGAATGGATCAATAAAGTCATACAAGTATTAGAAGGGTTTAAAAAAGTAATGGTCTAAACGAACACAGGAGGAATGTTAAAATAAAATAAACAATAGCTTGTGTTAAGGCAAATCGGTAAAGGCTTTCGCGGCCAGTAGGTGAACAGTTAGTATTTTTGAACGTACTACTGAAGAAACGAAGCAACAAATTGCGCCACACGGTATGGAGGAAACGTACACACACCGAGAGGAATCTGCAAGCCTTATTCAATCAGCACTCAAGTCATAAGTATGACATCATCAAGATTTTGACTGAACCAGCTAGAAGGATCTGCCAATCGGAAAATCTCCAGGCGGAACCGGAACGCCTAAAGTCCGCCTTCCAGGTGAATAACAACAAAAAGAGTGAGATCGAGAGATCAATGGACCTAAACAGATTAGAGGCACTACCTCGCCAGCATATCTATCGTATGTTCCAAAGGCAACGGAACGAATTGGCAGAGTTTTGAAGAGGCACGACATCAGAATCATCTTGAAATCTACGAAGAAGGTCCAGCAGACCATCAGATCAGCTAAGGATAAAAAGGACCCTATTTCAGCCTCAGGGATCTACTATATACCCTGTTGTTGCCGAGAAGTCTAAACGATCCAAAAACATCCGAGAACTCAAAATAAGAAGAAGATCCTCAGACTCAACCAGATTTGGAATCCGATCCTCAGGAACACCTGAATGGTACCGACCGGCATGCCACGATTACTGAACCGGAACAAGCCCCCCCTTGCATATGCGCAAGACCAAGACCAATACTGTCTTTATTCTAGTAAGACCAACACCAAGACCGAGCGAACAAGACCAAGACTAAAACCAAGACCGAATATGGAAGATCATGACCAAATACGTAAGACTAAATGAAAAATTATCACTTTATGAGTAAAACTATTTGAAGCAACTTTAATATATTATTTTCCTGAAACAAAACATTTTTGGTGTTTGAGCAAGATCAAGACCGAATAAGTAAGATCAACAGCAATGCCAAGACTGGACTAGTCTTGGTCTTGATCATGTTTTGCTCATCACAAAATACAACTTGAGCAGAAGAAGCCGCCAGTTCACATTCAGCATTGGAGATTGAAGGACTTCTGAAGAAGTTTGCCTCTCGTGTTAGCGAAACGTTAGAATGCAACTCCAACCGACGATGACTTTAGATCCGAATCAGGACAACGTCAGTTCAACTTGTGTTAAGTTCGTAGTAATACTTAAATTACTAAGTAATAATAATAACTGTTGGGAAATACTACAAATGGCGCGGTAAACGCCATCTGTAGAATGATGCTACATTTTAGGATTACGTATGCTCCATCTCATCAGCGCGTAAATATCCATATATTTAAATGGACCTTGTTGGAGCATACGTAATCCTAAAATGTAGCATCGTACTACAGATGGCGTTTACCGCGCCATTTGTGGNACATGTCAAAATTGAGATTATTACAAGTTACCTAATAAATCCTACTATTTCTACGGCTAATTCAATCATTTACATTCGAAAATAATAATTTTGACTTTGTCATAAAAATTTAGTTTTCTCCGTGTATAAATTATCAGTTAGAATGTTTTCTGTTATCTCCCTGATCGTTTTAGATATAGCAAAAGTTCTGAAGCTTTCAGATAAATACAACTGCTACTATATTTAAGATAGTCCGACGTTTCGCCTTTGATTATGAAATGATTTTTTGACGTGACAACGTCTTATAATTCGATGGAGCCGGCTGCACGCACGAAAAAACATGACTCATGCGGCGTTACCTCGCCCTCGCGTTCCATTTAAGGCTTGAAGTGCAAGCGAGAGCGCGGAACGAGCGACAAAGAGGCACAATCGGCCTCCTCCGCGTTCGGCAGCGTTCGACATCTGTCTCTCTCCTACTTGAGTGAGCGATGCGTCCGCGTGGACAGCTGCTATACAATAATACATTTCCATTTACCTCCTTCTCTATATCCATACAAAATATCTATCAAACAAATAAAATTAAAATTTTCTTTTGAAAAATGAAACCATTCCATC
>NW_020439086.1:8529-48160 GCF_000699045.2 Agrilus planipennis
TATAACAGTAGGAATATAAAGCAGAGGATTGTACAGGGTCGATTAAAAGAAGTCACTTCTATGCTCGCGAACGATTAATTTAGAAACTCGAAAAAGATTGTTAAAGGTGCATGTTTGGAGCGCGACACTGTACGGGTGCGAAACATGGACGGTGAGCGCGGCAGAAAAGAAAGGTTAGAAACGTCCGAAACGTGATGTTACAAGCGAATGATAAGGATACCGCGGATAGAGAAGATTAGAAATGAAGAGGTATTAGAAATAATAGGAGAACAAAAGACTCTATGGAAGTCAATAAGAAATAGGCGAGATGGGTTGGTAGGACACCTTTTCAGGCATAAAGGTCTGGTCAGAGACATATTAGAGGCAGAAACGGGAGTTAGGAGGAGTAGAGGTAAACATAGATTAGATTACTGTTCGTAAATAGTTAAGGATGTGGGTTGTTCTAGTTTTAGGGAAATGCGAAGATTAGCTTACGATAGGAAAGAGTGGAGATACGTCCCCAACCAGTCTTAGGACTGACAGCCTTATGATGATGATACGTACTACGTATATTACAGAAAGAGTAGATAACAAACAAAAAAATTTTAAATGCTGGCGTATAACAGAATGAGAGCCAATAAGGGTTGTAGAACCGTGTCGGTTCTGAACTAAAAATAAAACCTTACAAACCTTATTGACTCTGATTTTTTACGTCACATACATAAACTAAGGGGATGAAAAGTATATTTTTATATTTGGCGAATTCTTTTGAACATAAGTCTCTAAATAATTTCATGAGGTTTAAATGAAATACATTGAAATTCCTAGTGGTTAATATTAAATATTAATTTGAAAATTCATTCACAATTTTTATCCGTTATAAGTTACCACAAATTAATAAGGAAAAAAATTTTGCTGCTGTCACACTTATTAGGTCACAAATCCGTCGAACTAATGTATACTAATGTATAATGTATAATACAATACTAATGTATATATATCAAATACTATTTGAATCACATTGAAATTCCTAGTGGTTAACATTAAATATTAATTTGAAAATTAATTTTCAATTTTTATTTCCACTATATTACCTCAAATTGATGAGGAAAAAATTGTTGCTGGATAAAAATTGAGAATGAATTTTCAATTAATATTTCGAAAACTAACTGTCCTAATCACATATTCTATGTTTTGAGTTGTTCATCGAGCAGGTAAATAATAGAAGAGGAATATAAATCGGGTTATTAAAAGGAATAATGTTAAATAAATACATACATATACATGTGGAGTATACCATACACGTAGCTTCAGTTAAAATATTGTACAGAACATATAGACGTAATATTAAATTTTTTAACGTATTGGACAACATGACTTAAGAACTAACTATTACCTATATTTATTTAATAATATTTATGTAAAAACTGAAATATTATACGTAAGTAATAAAAAAAATATGTACTTATATAAAAAAAGACTTACCTCCATTTGAATAGGAATACTTATTAAGACTCTCTCTTACCAATACACTAATACACAATTACAATAGAACTACAACTGGAGTCGTTTAAGCCGTCTTTTTTACAAGAATTTGAAACTTTCTGTTTCCGAAACGAAAACGAAGCGAAATCTTCGCCAATTTAGCATAATGATAAGTATCAGACACACATGTACGCTTTGCAAACTTGCACACTTTCACTACATGCATACAGCCGAGATCCAACATGAATCAAAGAACAACACAAACAATATGAAATCGTTCAGAAGTTCTGGGGATTATGGAGGTGATACCTGTGCACATATTAGATATATAAATACGTAATAACCCTCCCATTAGTTTCTTTTCCGTATCGATTAATTACAAATAAAAGAAATAAATTAATGAAAATAATAATCAAAGATGATTCAGGGGCGAAAAAGATTTATTAGAATAAAACCTACATCTTCTTGTTTTGGAAACAAATTAATAACAAAACCATATATGTCACACTGTAATAATAATTAAATCAATCGTTTCTAAATTGCACAATACTAGCGAAATTTACTAGTTTTAAGTCTCATTTACACACAGTGAGTTATTAGAAGAAGGATTTAAGGATGCCCTTTTAGTATTCAGTCATTACTGAAAGCAATTTGTAAAGCAGATAATGCACCACTTTCACCGTAACAAATTACTGTTTGCTCCTTAAAATAAGTGATGAAGGGAACAGTTGAATCGAAAATAGCAGAATTTTAAAAGAAAACAACTCCAGCACCTAAAAAAATAATGGAGAGATTAATTGTTATAAACGTATTTACTGAAAGAAGTAGACAAATACGAGTTCTGTTTAAGTTTCACGAATTTTGTGCTTTTTCAAAAATTGTTTATTTATTCATGAATATCTATTTTGTCCCCTTCAAAGTAATCCCCACTACATATTATATACTAGCTCCAACGTTTTTTCCAATCCTCGAAGGACTTCAAAAACTAATTTTTAATATCTTGTCCAGCTCCTCCTTCGATTTCATCTTTATCTCCTCTATCGTAGGGTAGCGTCGTCCTTTAATGTGCCTCTTAAGATTCAAGAACAAGAAAAAGTCACAGGGAGCCAGATCTGGGGAATACGGTAGCTGAGGCATCATTAGTGTGCTGTTTTTGGCTAAACATTCGCGCACAAACAACGATGTGTTAGCAGGGGCGTTATTATGCTGCAAAAACTAATTTTTGTTCTTCCACAAATCCAGGCGTTTCTGGCGAAATTACGCATAACTTGCAGATAATATTCCTTATTAACCGTTCTACCCTGTGGCAAGAACTCACGGTGCACCACGCCCCTCCAATCGAAGAAAACTATAAGCAAAATCTTCATATTCGACCTAATTTGACGCGCTTTTTGGGTCTTGGCTCGTGTAGCAGCTTCCATTGGGCTGACTGAGCTTTGGTTTCCACGTCATAAGCATAAACCCATCATTCGTCAGCAGTTATAACCCTCTGGAGCAAATTTGAGTAGTTGCGGACAGAGTCCAACAACTCCTTAGCAATGTTAATGCGATGCTGTTTTTGGTCGGAATTGAGTAATTTTGGTACTAATTTCGCGGAGACCCGTCTCATGCCCAAATCATTTGTAAAAATCGAATAACAGGAGTCAATCGAAATATTTAAGTCCTCAGCAACTTCTCTAACGATGATTCGACGATTGGCCAATACTATTTTCTTCACTTCATCAATGTTTTCGTCTGTTGTTGACGTGCTCAGGCGTCCAGCACGCTCTTCGTCGTTCACATCTTCTCGGCCGTCTGAGAACATTTTATAACACCGATAAACGTTGGTTCGGTCCAAAGTCGAATATACGCAACCCGCGGAAATTCAAAACTCGCAATACTTTTTGAACAGACCGTATACGAAACTTAATCTTGCAAACAATATGGAAGCAAAAAGAACTTTAATAAAACAAAAATCAAAAAAGTAAAAATCCATTTCTTTAACAAGAAAACATAAGATAAAGAAATATAAAATATATTTCTCAATATTGTCCCCATTTGTTGTGATATATTTCTGCCAACAGGTATTTCTATTCTGTCATTGAAAAATCCTGACGATCTTTATCAGGTACGGGTGGCCATAACTACCTTCATCACATTGTCGTTGATATGAAGATTGTCTTTGAGACCCTTCGTAATGTGGGGAAAGAGTGGGAAGCGGACAAAGGCAAATCCGGAAAATATCGTGGATGTGAAATAGATTCAAAATTTAACTTACAAAGAGCAACTTTCACCATTCACACGTTTTATAGTAACCTAATTGTTTGATAATAATGAGTGGTACATTGCTGAATGATTAACCGATCATTTTAAATCAGATTGTTCACCTTCGTTCAATGTTTTTCGTAAGACGCAGTCATCCACTGCGAGATTTGTTATCAAATTTTCTTATTTTGCGAAATCTCAGCTTCTTCCTATTCACAGTATTCCTACGAAGCATCAATCCGAAGACTAGTTGGACATGCACCTTCACCTCTTTCTACCTTGAGTCAATCTTCGCATTTCTCAAAAACTAAAGCAACTCACATCTCTATTTGTAAACACTAATCTAATCTACGTCTACCTCTACCCTTATTAACCCCTGTTTCTGCTCTACCGCTCCATGTGTGATAAGCTGTCCTAACAACCCAACTCGCCTATTTCATATTGACTTCCATAACGCCCATTTTTCTCCTACCCCAATACCACCTCATTTCTAACCTTTTCAACACACGGGATTTTTAGCATCCTCCTATAACACCACACGTTCTAACTTTTCCTTTTCCTCATCGCCCATGTTTCTTACATTTCCGTGCTCCAGATATACACTTTTAATAAACTTTTTCGAATTTCCAAATTAACCTATCACAAGCACTAAAATAATTTCTTTATCTTGACAATAAAAACAGGAAAAGATTTTGTAATCGAAAATACCCTTGAAGTTGATGTGCTTTTATTTTTTCAATCCGTATTAATTAATCATAAATTGAAAACAATCAAATACCCGAAATGTTTTGACTTTTCCGAAATACCAATCAATACTCACCCTATATACTGTATACTAATATTTTGTTTTTGTCTGTCTTTACAGCCTGAATTCACCAACACTAAGCTAAAACTGCTGCAGATGCAATGATTGTGAAGTGGTACGTACTAGGAGGGTGAGGGGGAGGAAATGTTTATACAACAAAGAAATACACTACTTCTTGCAATAAGACGATACATGTAGGTAGATTTTTACTTTTGATCAGTAGTCACTGTATTATTATTTTCAACCGTGAAGATTTCTTTTGTGCCAATGTTTGGTAAGATTTGCAGTGATGGGCGTACTCAGAGAAGGGCAGGGTAGGGCAGCAATCCCCCTGGAAATCTCGCAGAAAATATATGAAATCGCCTAATCACTAATCACACTTATATGCTGACTTTTGAATAAACCGCGAAGTAGACACGGTGCAATTGCCATTAAAAAAAAAAAACGCAGTGAGCAAGCACAATAGTTGCCATCAGCCGCCGCGGCGACGATATGTCAAATATACTTTTATTTATTTAACTACCTATAAAGCAGGATCATTTGCAACTATTTGTACTACACACTCGACACCGCACTACTTATACAGTAAAAGCTCTTTATTCGCGGGGTATACGTTCCATAAATATGCGGCGAATACAGAAACCGTGGATATGGAATGGTATTAATTAGTATGAAATCATAGGGGATACGTTGTAAGGTTCCAAAATAAAACTAATATGTATCAGAATAAAATCAATTTATTGAAAAATTCGCAATTAAAATTAATCGCTATAATCACCTTTAGACAAGAGTTAAAAACATTTAGTGATTTTTTCTTGTTCTGAATTTTGAATTAGTCCACTCGGTGACATCTTTTATAAAAGTCGCCTCGGCACGAGCCAACAGTACTTAAAAGATTGCAATACGTTAAAAAATAACACCGAATCCTGTTCTGTTTACTCGGTTACATCTTTTATAAAAGCTGCCTCGGCACGTATCAACAGTACGCATATTCAAAAGATGCCGATACATTGAGGGGATTCAGTAGTACATGCGCCTTAGAATAAAAACATGTTTATCAGTTCTAGATATCACGAGTTTAATGTTTGGAATAGAAGTTTGAAATTTTGTAGTAAAATAGATAAAGCTTTGTTCTAAACCCTGTCGATAGCCATTTTTTAATTTCTATTGAAAATACGTGTTCTACAAAAAGCATCAACTTTAAGCACTTGTAAAACGTACCGAGTTAGTGTGAACCATTGTCTGTTACCATACAAAAAATCAGATATTTATCTCGCAGCGTTAAATCACAATTTTTAGAATAGAAACATGTTTTCAGAAAAATTCACACTAGGTGCGTGCGGTCTATTGCGGTCTATTGCGGTCAATCACCTTAATAAAAGACACCGAATCTTTTTCTGCTTGCCGATTTCATCCGCGAATAATGAAATTTTTCACTGCGAATACAAGAACTGAGTTGCAATTTGTTCACTCACGAATAATGAAAACGCGAATAAGAAAACCGTGAATAAGGAACTTTTACTGTATTTAATGTTTCATGTAGGCAGCGGACGATCTAACCTGACCTAAAAAAATCTGACTTGTCACCCCCTAGAGCAGAAGCTGGGTACGCCCATGTCTGCAGTTCACTTATTCAAAGCTGACCAGATCATACAACAGCAGAGCAACATAGCTAACACCCAACGGATCAATAGTCATTGATACAAATAGCAAAGTTTTTAGTAATTATAGAAAATCAGCTCCTGAGATGATGATAACCGCTTTCATTATAGCATTCAAAAGCATAGAAGCATGTAGGATGAAATTTGTTGGATTTTTAACTAATTAGTAGAAAACACCAAGCTGAAAGTATTTTTCAATATTTCATCTAGTATAAATCACATTTAAGAACATTGACGAGAATTCCTTTAACACATTTTTATTGAGTTATGTAATTTTAGAAAAAACAAAAACACATTTGCTTTCTGATAACTTATATTTATTGAGTATTAACTACAGGTATTCTACACATACATTATACCTAGGGAGTCTCTCATAACATTGTTACACGGATTTCTCAGTTGGGTAGTGTATTTGCTCGAAGCACTCTCAAATGAAGCTAAAATATTTGTTGCTGTTTATTCACTTTTTTAGAATAGCTCAAAAAAACACGTAACCCTTATAAAATCACTGACATTCTCGTCTACCGGAGGCGATTTTCTTGGAAGGTGATAAAAAATTGTTGGCATAATAACTTTTTCAGTCGTAATTATTATATTATAGTGCCAAGTTTTGTTTTCTGAAATAAATTTAAAAAATGGAAAAATAATTGTTTCCATTTACAATATAATTCCATTAATATTTACATAGGAAAAATTTCCATTGATTTTCAGTGGGAACCAATGCAAAATTTATAAATTCTATNAACACGTAACCCTTATAAAATCACTGACATTCTCGTCTACCGGAGGCGATTTTCTTGGAAGGTGATAACAAATTGTTGGCATAATAACTTTTTCAGTCGTAATTATTATATTATAGTGCCAAGTTTTGTTTTCTGAAATAAATTTAAAAAATGGAAAAATAATATGTTCCTTAAAATAAAAATCTTCAGCAAATTTCTAGTAGACAATGGATCCAAAATCAGTATTTTCTTTTCAAGAGAATCCACTTAACGTGATGAAATATAAAGGAATAGGATTAACCTCAGTTAGGCTATGTCTTCGTTATAATATAGACAAAGCCTAGGAGAGGCTACCCCTTACCCTTTTTTAACTTCAGTGTCATTCCTTTTTCCTTGCACATACCTACACCATAGGGTTTCCTAAAAATAAAGCATTATTATTGAGAGTTAACTAATGAATATTTTGATAAAATATATTTTTACTATAAAAAAATAAAACAAATACAACTATCCTACCGAGAAAAAAACAATCTTCAATTGAATTATTTCAATTTCATACAAGTGTGCTTCACCAAGAGCTGAACCAAAGTTGAAAAGCAACACTAGATGTTTCTGGATGGTTGAACATTTCTGAACCAATGGCACTGTGTCTGTTAAATTAATTACCATTCTCCGGGATGCAGAATCCTTAGTTCCACCTAAAATCCACCCCTTAATTTATAGTAAAACTAAAACTCGCCTAACATGTCGTAGGGCGAGGGAGGTAACGGTCAACTGAAAAAAACCTTTGGCTGTTTCATTCCCACCAGCCAGTAATGATGCTGGGCGGGCAGTCCCTCCGGACTATGCCGGAAGGTAGGACGTAAGGCCCTCTTCAATCTTCTTTCAGGAATCGTAGGAATGGGTGGGTGGTGGTTCAGGTGAGAAACATGAGAAGGACGAAATGAAGGCAAAAGAGAACGAAAGCCTGTCTGTAGAATATTACTGTCACAGCATTTGCCTGAGTGATCCAAGGAAACCACAGAAAAGCTTGGCCCAAGGCAGACGGACTCGGAATCGAACCGGCGTCCTCCCGAATGCTAAACAATGATCTAAACCTCTAGGCCATGCCGCTCGGTGCGGTTAACTTTACATGCCAACGTGCTAAACTTTGGGTGTTTCATTCCCACCAGCCAGTAATGCTGGTGGGCGGGCAGTCCCTCCGGACTGTGCCGGAAGGTAGGGCGGAAGGCCCTCTTCAGCCTGGTTTCAGGAATCGTGGGAATGGGTGGGTGGTGGTTCGGGTGAGAAAGATGAGACGGACGAAATGAAGACAGAAGAGAGTGAAAGATTATCTGTGGAATATTACTGCCTCAGCATTTGCTTAAGTGATCCAAGGAAACCACAGAAAAGCTTGGCCCAAGGCAGACGGACCCGGAATCGAACCGGCGTCCTCCCGAATGCTAAGCAATGGTCTAGACCTCTAGGCCATACTTTCGTGATAGAAGAATTTACTCCCACAGACTTAGGTAAACTGTTTAAAGGGAGGCAACCTTGGTGCAGACACCTTTAGTGTCACTCGCATGATGAGAACCTTGACAGGGGCTGAAATATCAGCGGTGTCGCTTATTCACCCACGTCCAAGGCGAAGTAAGTGTTCTAGCACAGTGTGGTAAAAAAGTTGAGAGTAACCTGACCTGTAGGACAAATCAGTTACACGCAGATCGGGTATGTAGCATGACCTATAAGGGTGACCAGACGTTTTAAATGAAGGCACATTTGAGGCGTTAATCATAGTTTCCTAGACTAATTAGTAAATTGAAGGATGCTCAGTGATGACGCGAAAAACCCTAATAAAATCTTTTTATTATTATTTTTAATTAGTTAATATAGCATCAGCCATAAAAATAAATTAAAGTAAAACAAAAATACTTATTGTTATGCGAGGGAAGAAAAACTAGGGAAAGGGCCAATATAAGAAAGGAGACGAAAAATTAGAAATTACTCTTTTTGAGGTATCTAGGAAGTCAGATAAGTCAGCACGGAAGGAGTAGTAGATATATATAAAGCAGAGGATAGCGCAAGGTCAAGTCGCCTTCAATAAAAAGAAGTCACTTCTATGCTCGCGAACGATTAATTTAGATTGTTAAAGGTGTATGTTTGAACCGCAGCGCTGTACGGGTGCCAAACATGGACGGTGGGAGCGGCGGGAAAGAAAAGGTAGGAAGCGTTCGAAATGTGGTGTTACCGGTAAATTATGACGATACCGTGTATAGAGAAGGTTATAAATGAAGAGGTATTAGAAAGAATAGGAGAACAGAGGACTCTGGATGTCAATTAAAAATATGCGAGATAGATTGGTAGAACACCTTCTCAGGCATACAGGTCTAGTCAAGGACATATTAGAGATAGAAACTGGAGTTAGGAGGGGTAGATATTAGATTACTGTTCACAAAAGGATGTGGGATATTGTAGTTTTAGGAAATGCGAAGATTAGCTCAGGATAGGAAAGAGTGGAGGTGCGTGTCCTACCAGTCTTAGGACTGACGACCTTATGATGAAGATGATTTAGTTTGGGAGGTTACTTCTGTTAAATTCTGTTTGTTCGCATTCCGTTAACAGATGGGAATGGAAATTGGCTGACTACATTTCGGGCATTGATTGTAGATTTTGAAATGTAACCTCCATGTGTAAAATGAGAGTCTAGTGAGGATACACTGCTGTTTTCTTTTTCTGATTTCAGGTGTCTTGCTCCAGATATATTCTCTGACCAGCTGAAATTTAGATTTTGTATTTCTCCATCCGATATTCCATTTACATCAGATATATCCTTCTACGAATTTATTGAAGTTCTCTATTGTAGTGAGAACCAATTCGAGATTTATTTCATCTCGTGTTGCTATTTTTGCTGCTGCATCCACTTTTTCATTACTAACTAAACCTTTGTGTGAGGCATCCGTGCTAAACTAATTTGCTTTCCTAGCCGGAAGACCTTCTGCAGTTTCATTTGATTTATTTTGTATTAAACTATCATCCCCTGAGTATTTCCATTATCATATTAGGATACATTCAAACATTATAAACCACCCCTTTCGTAAATTTTACAAAAATAAGTTTTTCGGGAGCTAAACCATCTAAAAGTAATTTTATTGAATTCTTAGTTTCAAAGATTTTAGAGTTCAAAAGGTTAAAAAAGGATACTTACTTGAGAACTGAAATGCAACCTTTAAACAACAATATCTCAGACAGTTTTCATTTTCAAGTAACAAATAAAAAACAATAAAATATCCCCTTTCGTTTTTAGGTTATTGCTTATAAAAGACTGTTTCCTATTTTTAATTAAAAAAAAAATACAACTTGTAATTATACAACACGCTACTCAAATGAAACTTCCTCAAACATACCGGGATAGGAGTTAAAGAATTGGTTTAATGGTATTATTTGTACACTATGAATTTAAATTTTACACTATACATGCCGGAGTTGCCTGTAACGAACGTTGCATTGAAGCGCGCTCACGGCTCAAGCGATCCCCACTACGAACTCGACTACGTGGCCGAGTAGAGGGGGGACGTCCGTTGCATGATTTCGTTACATAGCAACTCGCATGAAACGAACTTACCCTACCGTGCGTAAAGAAGTTTCACTTCAAAAAAATTATGAGTGAGCTTTTTTTGTAAATTATTGATTTTAAGCTGGTCAAACTCTCACGACATATTATTGGTATCTAAATTAAGACTCCTGCCCAAGAGTTACATCAACACAACTTCAATTTTTGAATTAATACCGTTGATTTAATTGTTGATTTTTTCTTTGTAAAATCGAGATTAACAGTTTATTTTCATCATAACTCCATTTATTTTAAACCAAATGTCTTTTTTAAAACCTCATTTTAAAGTTCTTTTTGAATTAGTTATTTACACAAAAAAAATTTCACCTCCGACAAAGTCACACTTCACCACCTACCTCCCTCTGCCCATCCGGAAGAGAGTACACCTCGGTACTATACAACTTTCAATCTTTGGACTATTTTCTACTTTCTGTTACGTTTTCAAGTCGATCGGTTCAGTCCATAAGAATTTTTAGGTAAAAACCTTAAATGACTGGACTACAGGTATTGTATCCATGATGCCCAAACGACACAAATTTATTTTAAACTGCTTGATTGCTTTAATTTATTACCTATATGTAGATACTATCAATAGGTATGTACAACGCCGTAGAACATGGTAATAAATTTCAAACTAATGTAAAATCTAATTAGTTTTTAAACGAACTTAAACTGTATTCGACAATTTTACATTATTGTACATTACCCCGAACCACATGTAAAACATATTCCTATTATGCTTTACAAATTAGGATAATAACAGAGCAAATTAAACTAATTGAAAATGATTATTTGTTACATTTTATTGTTTGTTAGCATTTTTAGAAACAAACAAGAACGAAAAAAGACCAGCCTTCGAACGATATTTGTTCGTGATAATAAAGCGCACCAATTTAAAATAAAAATGAAAAACAATAGTCGTACGTGAGTAATTATCAGTAATTGCAAAACACTTTTTCTAAATAGTACTAATCAGACCCCATTGAATTGATAACGCGGTTATTGTTTTATAAATTTCTATTGGTTATCGCTAAACGCACGCATTCTTGTAGTTAACGTGCAATAGAGCGTAGTATAATAATTAAAAATGGAAAACAATAGGCAAATGTTTTCTTATTCGGATAATTATGGTTTGCATTTATGGATATGTGTATATTAAAGGTGTCACGCTTTAGATATAATTAAATTTTTGTACTTAGAATTATAACTTTCTTAAGAATTCCTTAACAAACCCTGTATACATGTACTCTCATTCTCTCAGAACATGAATCGTTTACAGTAAAAGTTCCTTATTTACGGTTTCCTTATTCGCTGGTGAAAAAATTGCAACCCAGTTCCTGTATTCGGGGCTAAAAATTTCATTATTCGCGAATGCAATCGGTACAACACATAAGGGTTCGGTGTCATTTATTAAGGGGATTGACCGCAATAGACCGCTCGTGCCTAGTGTAAATTTTTCGGAAAACATGGGTTTCTATTCTAAACATTGTTATTTAACGCTGCGAGATAAATATCTGATTTTTTGTATGGTAAAAGACAAAGGTTCACACTAACTCGGTACGTTTTTGGTTTTCAATAATGTGGTCATTAAAAGCTTTTACAAGTGCTTAAAGTTAGTGCTGCTTGTAGGACACGTATTTTCAATAGAAATTAAAAAATTAAAAAATGGCCTTCGACAGGCTTTAGAAAAAAGCTTTATCTATCTTACTACAAAATTTCAAACCTCNGACAATGTTTAACAAAAATAAGATCGCATTAGTTTTCATCGCGTTTCAAGCTTATAAGACAGATTTAATGCTAAAGAAAAACGAAACCGTTGAGCTTCAAATTATTAATTAGGAGAATGGAAATGATTAAGGAGGCATAAAACAATGAAAAACTATTTAATTTTTTCGAGTTAACATTACATTCGTTAAAGTATCTGTATTATTGGAACACTTTTTCAAATTTATTTTATTAACATCATTCTCATTCATTCACATTTATAAAACGAAAACCCAAAAGTTTTTCGACATCAATTTTTAGTGTCAATCCGGATGTAAGAACTGCGGTGTACTGTACAGCTTTGAGACATTCTAATGACTCTGGCGACTGGTATTATTTGTGGAACAAGCTAACGGAAGAAACTCTCGCTACAGAAGTTTTTATAATCGTAGATGCTTTGGGATGTTCCAGGAATGAAAGTTTACTCAATGAGTGAGTTATTCCTAAACCCTAAGACATGTAATAGATAATTGAAAATATGTACTGGTCCCATGTGAAAAAAAAAACAATCTTTTTGAAACAAAATTCAAATCATTCAAAAGTTTGTGGGTATTTTCAAGGAATAAGAGCAATGCAAAATTCATTAAAATTGTTTGCCAAAATTGACGAAGAATTTTAAGAATTAAAAAGATTAATAAAATACAGTTATCCTGCACAATTTTTAACAGACAGTACTTAATTAATTTCTTTCTGTTACAATTTTAGCCAATTAGCAACAGGAACCCCCGACCTACTGTATTCTGCATGGTCAACTTACTCTCAATCCTTGCCCTCAGGATTATCCTTAGCGACTATTTTAAGCAGTTGGACTGACGTGGGAGGTTTCCCTTTGGTGACAGTATCTTTATCTGGTAACGACGTGGTCATATCGCAGGTAAATTTTCTTTCAACTAAATACTTGTATTATCCTTTCCGAACGGACACATTTAAGACAGAGATTATCTTTCAGAAACAATTTCTACTAGATCCTTCGGAATCATCGACCAGTGAATGGTACGTACCCCTTACCTATACCACCTCCCTTGAAAAGAATTTCAACAACACAACACCGTCTCGTTGGTTGATACCAGGACAAAACGTAACAATTTCTAATATCCTTCGAGGGGGATCCGGTTGGGTGCTTTTAAATCTTCAACAAACTGGTAACTAAACTTGAAATTCTTAGGCAGTGATTTGTCCTAACTGTCGTATATGTAGATCGCGATTTCAAAGCTTTTTGCTTCCATCAGCACACCGTGCAGACAGTGCCGACGGAACAATGATCAACCGCCTTGTTTCCATTAAACAGCGTTCAACTATTCATGATTGAAAAAATAAAGATTTCAACCCTTATAAATCCGTCTCAACAATACGAAAAATACATGTTTCACAAAATTATATTATTATTATTATTTCAGGACATAATTATTTTTGCAACAAGTTCAACTTCACTGTATAGTCTTTTGACAATAATCAAATTATAACTGAATTATCCTTTCTCGATAATAATTGGTTGATGTATTGAACAATAATTGTTTGCAGGATATTACCGAGTGACTTACGACGTCATTTTATGGAGATTCGTTAACCCAACAGATTAAATGTTTCCATATACAATAATTCCATTAATATTTACATACGAAAAATTTCCATTGATTTTCAATGGGAACCAATGCAAAATTTATAAATTCTATTTAACACCATTCAATATAAATGGAAAAACAATTGGATACCTGAAAATGGAAAAGATCTGGTTTGAGATGATTAATACCTATTAAAATAAATGGAGAAAAACGTGCTGAAGTTAATGTGATTGTTAAGAAGTTAAAAAAAACCTCATATTTCATCTTGATTAAAACGAATATCATTTAATTACCACTAACAATAATTAAAGGTAAAAAATAAAGAATTGACACTAGGATTTCCATTGGGCTCAGGAATGGAAATCCCATTGAGTTCGGGAATGGGATTTCCACTAGAATTCTAGTGGAAATTCCATTCATCCCATTGGCTATTCTCCATTTATTAACATTAATTATTATCAGTGGTAATTAAATTGCATTATTTTAACGGAAATAGAATGGAAATTTTTCTTACGGGTAGATTAGATTGCTGTTCGCAGATAGTTAAGGATGTGGGTTGTTCTAGATTAGCTCAGGATAGGAAAGAGTGGAGGTACGTGTCCAACCAGTCNTCGGAACCTTAGAACGTGTCCCCTATGATTCCATACTAATTACATTCCATATCCACGGTTTCTGTATTCGCGGCATATTTATGAAACGGATACCCCACGAATGAAGAACTTTTACTGTATTAACATTCAAAAAACCAAACTCCATTCTACTAATGAAAAGAAGAAAACCTTGATGGTTTACGTAACAAATTAACGTTATCAGCAATATGCTCAGCGCATTTTTCATTCAAGCACAACTAAGTGGTGGCTGTGCAGAAAATTTTACAAAAGCAAATTATTATATTATTGGTATATTGAAGTAAGGTTAGAACTAATACAGTAATAGATTACGAAAATTTAGAAGTCGCCGAATTTGCTAGGGTGGAAAAAGCAATAGAGATAAAATTATAACAAAAAATAGTGCAGGTTCGCGTCGTTTTAACCAAAATAAATCACTAACGACTTAATTTTTGAAATAACTTTACCCACTACAGATAACCTCAAATTAATGAGAGTACTGGTGCGTAAAACCATGGGCCCGTGTTCGATTCTCGGCAGCAGCAATAATTTTTCCTTATTAATTTGAAGTTATTTGTAGCGGGTAATATTCATTCACTAATGCATTCAATTTAACCCTTCAATAGAAAGAAAAGAAATTACCTATGTGCTCTCAATTGGTTAATTTTAAAATCCAAAAAAAAACAAAATAAAAAATTTAATAAAGGTACGTATTAAGCAAGGCTCTGCATGAGTGTGGAACGTGCTCGATGGGTGCTGCAGAAAAAAAGCTAGAAACGTTTACGATGTGGATATTAAAAATGCCATGGGCAAAAAGTATCAAAAATGAGAAGTTTTTACAAAGAATCGCACAAAGAGCACGAAGAAAGAATAGAGGCAATAAGAAATAATCGCGCCGAGTAGATAGATACAGGGTTTTCATCCGTCCCAATATGTCTCTGTTATTAACCTGTCTGTCCCTACGTACTGACAAAAGATTGAAATGTCCCGGTTAAAACCGAGCAATGCAAAGAAAATCTGCCTAATTTATTAGCTTGAAAACCGAAATACAAATAAACAAACTTATTTTGATTTCAAAATTTGAAGAAGAAACAGATTAATAGTATTTTATAAAAAACCTCCTTACTATCTGAAAAAGTGTCCAATCTTCATTTGATAAATATGAATTGTACGATTAGATGACACTATATTAAATCACAGAACGGAAAAAATTTTAACATACTAATTTATTAATAATATTAATAANTTGTATTTATGGGTAACAATGCCACTATTAATTACTTGGTGAAACATATTTCAAATATAACTCAAAATATGTAAAAGAAAACGCTTGTAGGTTTCACAAAATTATCATTTATTCTGATGAATTCATTATAAAAGGAGTATAAGGTAAGTTTAGTATTTACTTATACTCCTTTGATAATGGTGTAAAAACCGAAACGAATTCGTCAGAATAAATGACAGTTTTATGAACCCTACCAAGTGTTTTCTTTTCCATATTTTGAGTTACGTTTTGTATTTGTTGTTCATTCTTATCGATATAAGATACTTTCTCAGGCATGAAGGTCTAGTCAGAGACATATTAGAGGCAGAAACGGGAGTTAGGGGGGGTAGAGGTAGACCTAGGTTAGATTACTGCTCGCAGATAGTTAAGGATGTGAGTTGTTCTAGTTTTGAGAAAATGCGAATATTGGCTCAAGATAGGTAAGAGTAGAGGTGCGTGTCCAACCAGTCTTAGGACTGACGACCTTACGATGATGATGATTATCGATATGTTTCAGCAAGCGAATGAGTATACTTAGACCCTACACAACGGTTTTTCTTATCGTTAGATGAATAACGATTAATTATATGTAAAAATTATGGTACCTCGTATTGCTTATTAGGTATATTTACTCAAAATGACAAGCTACCATTGAAACAATTGTCGATTTACTATAAATCTTACACCTTAGAAAGTTTGAAACATATTTGTATTTATTATACAATTAAAAACAAAAACTGCACAGAACGAAATGACACATTTCTTCGTTGGCATTTTTCATTCTTATGTTGCACATATTTACATATACGAAAATATGGCTGGTGTTTTTTTTCCCAATTTTCCTACAACACATCATACTTTTCAATAAATGATTCGGTCTTCTCCTTTTTGTAAATAAAAGTTTCAGTAGATAATTATATGTTCATACCTATTTATCAGTAAAATGTTTTTGATTTTGTTTTGAGCCTTTTGCTTTATATCTATTACAACAAGCGAACCAACTAAAGTTATAAAAGTACAAATAATGCTCATGAAACATTTAAGAAAGTTGGAGAAACTATGTTATTGCCGTTTCAGAAAAATAGTAAATAATTAATTAAACGGGTGATTATCTATTGAGAAATGGTAAAGTGAAGGATGCTGGGATAGGAAAAAGTGGAGGTACGTGTCCAACCAGTCTTAGGACTGACGACCTTATGATGATGATGATAAAAGTAAATAAATTCATTTATCGAGACCAATAATACCGATATTCTTGCCTTATTGGTATCGATAACATCTCAAAAAATTAAAAAGCATATCGCCTTGATATTGTCCCGAAAAATCGGTAAGAGACGAGACACTAACAAATAGATTTCGTCATTTCGTGAAACCCTATGAAAACCCTATAAACCTCATCGAAAAATAACCACTTTGAGAATAGTTAAATGGGTCTGATAAAAACAGTAATAAAAACAGATGAAGCAGCTACAAATCCTTCCGGCTGCATCAGTGTTCACTAAAAATAAACTTACGAGGAGGTAAACCATAAATAGATTAGAGGAAAAAATCCAAATATAAGTCAGGATCACAAAAACGAATAAGTGCCGTTTTATAGCTACAAAATCTTTTTATATGAATTTTTAATTAACTGAATCTATTTATTCTAAATCTAAACAATATTACAAACATTAATAAGCAAGTTCTTTATCTAGGTTTGTTTTTCTTAATATTATCTAAATCCTTTAGTCAGTTAATTCAATGCTACTTGTAATATATTTCTGAAATCTACTTTTTGTTCTGCATACGTAATAATTAATACAATTTACATACAAATGCATATTTCTTTTTATATACATATAATTAGCCTTTGCTTTTTACGTGAAGATGATTTTTTGGAGGAAATATTCATTTAGTATTGAATAAGCTTTTGTAATAAAAGTTTATTATGGTTTGACAGCAGTCCATCTTTGAACCAATTCCTCTCTTATTATTTGCATCAAACCAGGTCAAACAGGACGTAGTATACAATGGAGTTATAACTAAACTATCTTATTTTACTAAGTCCGTTGTACTATTACAAAAATTAAGTATATCTGAACATTCTTTCTCAACATCTTCAAATTATGTACCATTTTAAATTACATTTATAGATACAATACATATATATGTACCTATATCTTATGCAGGTTGATTGATTCTCACAGAAATTATTTTATTGTAAAGATACGACAGAAATGTTAATAAGTGTATCGAAAAGCATTTGTTGTATCTGACATTACATTATATTATCAAAAGAAATGCAGGNGGCAAACAGGATGACTTCCGAAAGTGAAATTCAAAAGGTACACTACACTCTTATTTTTATTGAATAAAGATTAATTGATCGTTATCTCTCATTAATACAGTTAGAGTCGTGGATTTCCGAAAATTCAAGCAGTTTATCGTCTATTTCATCCGAAGTGCAGAGCTACATTGCGAATGCAAGAAATAATCTAGTTTCGGATCAACAAATTGCGACTGAATTATATAATTTCTATGTTTCCAATAATTCATCTTCGAATTCGACGTCTTAAGTAATTCATATGCGTTAAGAAATCACGCTAGGAGCCTTAGTTATTATTCACAATTTCTTCTAATTAGTAAAGAATTACCAAAGTAAATGAGTAACTATAACAATCTTAAAAATCCATGTAAAATATCTATTTATATACAACTAGGATTTCTATCAAACGTACAAAAAGACTGTCAACTTTTGTCTGTTGATGGTGTCAATAATCATAATGAGAATGGAATTTAATGAAAAATAGGCAAAAATCCATCTAAAATTGGTAAACATTTAAAATATATTTACGTATTTTGTCCACGTACTTACTGCTAAATTGCCTTCTTCTTATAAACGCACATACTTAAATCTTTTTTTATAGATGTATCCTTTTTATTTTACAGGAATGTATACGTTTTTATTTTACCGGAAATTAAAAGACTAAACGTACTTACATTACCAGTCGTTTGCCATTAAAATTTACATCTTTCTCGTCCAAATTCCATACCGAACACTTGTGATAGATAAAGTTTTGCATCCAAAACACTATATTTTCACTACCACTCTTTATTAAAGTCACCATTGCAAAAACGCCGATTTTGTTATTAACGTATTTAAATTCACAATTAAATATTCCGTGCGAAAACCATTACCCAAAAGCTCACCGAGACAACTGACTCAAGGACACTTTCACTTTTTAAAGACGAGCATGCGTGCAATTTCTTGTCCTGTGTTAGATATGTACCTATCGAGCATGTGCAGACAGTCAGTTATTTAAGCAAATCTTAAAGCCGCGCACAGACTGAGCGACAACAGCCCGCGACAAGNTATTATAATATCTATAAATAATAAATTTGATCGATACACTGTCACATAAACACACACACGTACACATGCAAACAGTTTGTCATCTATCTATCCTTAGTTCAAAGCCACATCAAGACCGCAAGAAATAATCTTATTTAAGATCGAGAAACTGCAGTTTCATTAAACAATTTCTACTTTTCCAATTCGTCCTCTTTCTATTCCTCATCTTAAGTAATAATCCTAATTATTGTTCAGTATTATCCTTTTAATAACGACATTGCATTTGTAATGAATTACCAATGTAAACAAATAATTACAATAATTACAAAGGTTGTTGTTGTTAGACAAATAAACTGTGTATTGAAATACAGCTGAAGTTTTTTACTAATACAATCATAATTTTGTCAGTTTGCGATTACAATGAAAAAGCAATTATCAAAAATCCTAAAATTGTTAGATAAAGATTTAAAAGTCAAGTGAAGGACTGTAGGAGTTATCCAGGAGCAGACGTAGATAGCGATTATAACCAAGTGATTACGGAGACCAATCTTAAGTTCACAATTGTGAAAAAAATGTAGGGTTGAGATACAGAAATAAAAGAATAATAGGCAGTTAAAGAGCTTGAACAACTTGAGTAGATAAGTAAATATTAGGAAGGGAGTCAGACAAGGGTGCATAGCACACTGTCATCCCTATTTTATAATCTATACATCGAAGACGCGATCAACATCATTAAAGACAGGATAACTTTAGGAATAGGTATACAGGGCTAAAATATTAGTATGCTTAGATTTGCAGATGATATAGCACTATTAGGATGTAGCAAGGAGGAGTTAGAGATAATCTTAACTAAAATAAAAGCGATATTGACACAACACTGTTATATGAAAATAAATAAAAGTAAAACAAAAATACTGGTATGCAAGGGAAGAAAAAGTAGGGAAAGAGCGAATATAAAGATAGGAGACGAAAGATTAGAAGAAGTGGCTGATTTTCAGTATCTAAGGAATTAGATAACTAAGAATGGAAGGAGTAGTAGGGATATAAAGCAGAGGATAGTACACAATGGATATAAAATAAAATAAAAAGAAGACACTTCTATGATCCCGAAAGGTTAATTTAGAAAATTGAAAAAGATTGTTAAAGGTGCATGTTTGGAGCGCGACGATGTACGGGTGCGAAACATCGACGGTGAGCGTGGCGGAAAGGAGAAGGTATTAAAAAGTGTTCGAAATGTGGTGTTACAGGCGAATGGTGAGGATACCGTGGGCAAAAAAGGTTGTAAATGAAGAGGTATGAGAAAGAATAGGATTACATTAAGGAATGATTAAAAATGAAGAGATATTAGAAAGACTAGAGGACAAAGGACCCTATGGAAGTCAATAAGAAATAGGGGAGTAGGTTGGTAGGACACCTTCTCACGCATGAAGGGCTAATTAAAAAACATATTAGAAGCAGAAATATGCGTCAAGAGGAGAACATTACTATTAACAAATACTTAAGGATGTGAGATATTATATAATAGTTTTAGGAAAAGTGGAGATGCGTTTCAGATAATCCTTAACGATTTGACGGTCACACCAACGAAACGCGTTTCAGTATGAACTAGACGGTTTTTTTTTTATAAATTTATTTCTCGATCACATATGCTCGTTTTCAGATAAAATACAATTTTTGCTTGTATTTTTTGTGAAATACCGCCAAAAAAATTACAGATTATTACAACAAAGGATTGTTGGAGGCACGTGTAATAATGAGGTAGATAATTCAAGCTTTTATAGCAGCTTTTGCCGTTTAGAAATTAGTTGGCTGACGAAAGTTGGTCAGGTAGGCTTAACTCTTTTAGTTCTTTAAGTAACTAACTCAGTAAAATTTACAATAGGTAAGTAGCCGCTACTTTTTAACGAGTCTCAGAGCAAATATTGTTTTTAATTGAGCTGAAATAGTAAATTGAAAATTAATAAATNACTTTCCTATAGAGAATTTAATATGGAAACCAAACTTAACACTGCAATTACTTCATATTAAGCGGTTGGTCAATATAGGCGTAGTCATAATAAACGAATTCCACTGTATAAAAACGTGAATCCCTTAGATTTAAAGAAAAATGTAGTTAATAGCGAGATTATAATTCTTGTGATGTAAAATAAAGAAAAAACAGTGGATCCATGTGGAACCATCCAATAAATAAATGTACTCCATCTACAAAATTATTTCAAAATGGAATGTTTTATAAATATTTTTTTTAATTATTAATTAAGAAGTGAGTAAGTATCCACTGTAATAATTCATATTTCAACGTTCTTATCTCTAAACCTTCTTGTTTCAATAATAATGTATTACAACACTCCTCAATCCTACTTATCGTTCTTAAAAAAGGTAAAAAGTTAATTTAAATCTAATATATAATTAGAGCAGATTTACTACATATTTGTATTGTATTGTACACATGTACCTTTTTAATTGTTTTGGCGATCAAACTTGATCTTTTTTGCCATTTTTATCAATTGTTTTGTATTTATGGGTAACAATGCCACTATTAATTACTTGGTGAAACATATTTCAAATATAACTCAAAATATGTAAAAGAAAACGCTTGTAGGTTTCACAAAATTATCATTTATTCTGATGAATTCATTATAAAAGGAGTATAAGGTAAGTTTAGTATTTACTTATACTCCTTTGATAATGGTGTAAAAACCGAAACGAATTCGTCAGAATAAATGACAGTTTTATGAACCCTACCAAGTGTTTTCTTTTCCATATTTTGAGTTACGTTTTGTATTTGTTGTTCATTCTTATCGATATAAGATACTTTCTCAGGCATGAAGGTCTAGTCAGAGACATATTAGAGGCAGAAACGGGAGTTAGGGGGGGTAGAGGTAGACCTAGGTTAGATTACTGCTCGCAGATAGTTAAGGATGTGAGTTGTTCTAGTTTTGAGAAAATGCGAATATTGGCTCAAGATAGGTAAGAGTAGAGGTGCGTGTCCAACCAGTCTTAGGACTGACGACCTTACGATGATGATGATTATCGATATGTTTCAGCAAGCGAATGAGTATACTTAGACCCTACACAACGGTTTTTCTTATCGTTAGATGAATAACGATTAATTATATGTAAAAATTATGGTACCTCGTATTGCTTATTAGGTATATTTACTCAAAATGACAAGCTACCATTGAAACAATTGTCGATTTACTATAAATCTTACACCTTAGAAAGTTTGAAACATATTTGTATTTATTATACAATTAAAAACAAAAACTGCACAGAACGAAATGACACATTTCTTCGTTGGCATTTTTCATTCTTATGTTGCACATATTTACATATACGAAAATATGGCTGGTGTTTTTTTTCCCAATTTTCCTACAACACATCATACTTTTCAATAAATGATTCGGTCTTCTCCTTTTTGTAAATAAAAGTTTCAGTAGATAATTATATGTTCATACCTATTTATCAGTAAAATGTTTTTGATTTTGTTTTGAGCCTTTTGCTTTATATCTATTACAACAAGCGAACCAACTAAAGTTATAAAAGTACAAATAATGCTCATGAAACATTTAAGAAAGTTGGAGAAACTNGATTAATTAATAAAAATATCTAAAAGAGTAAATTTTAGAAAAAATAAACATAAAAATAAGATGCACAGTGGAGAATTAATAAACATATAAAAGTAAGTGACAACATAAATAAAAAAGATTAGAGCCGCAATTTGAGCTAGATGAAGTAATGTAAATGATAAGAGGCAAGGGGACAATAGCACTGGTAAAAAAGATGGCTGCAGGAAAGTATGGAATCCCAGAGGAATCCTAACTATATAGAACAGAAATAGTAGGGTGAAAAATACATGTTGTTTTATGAAAAATAGGGCAAGGAATAAACATATAAAAGTAAGTGACAACATAAATAAAAAAGATTAGAGCCGCAATTTGAGCTAGATGAAGTAATGTAAATGATAAGAGGCAAGGGGACAATAGCACTGGTAAAAAAGATGGCTGCAGGAAAGTATGGAATCCCAGAGGAATCCTAACTATATAGAACAGAAATAGTAGGGTGAAAAATACATGTTGTTTTATGAAAAATAGGGCAAGGAAATAAAATGTCAAGGGAATGAAAATGTGGAACGATAACGTCAATTTCTAAGAGGGATGACAGGGAAAATATGCATAAAAGACTGCAAAGAAATTACGTTAATTGATACGGAATATGATAAAAGAAGTATAAGAGAGCAATTGGTAGAAAATAAAGTACTAAACGAAACGCAATTTGTTTTTAGGAAAGAAAAGAAAACAATGAATGCAATTTATATATTAACTAGCGACCCGCCCCAGCTTCGCAAGGGTGCAATGTTGATACTTAATATACTACTGAATGTCTTTATATACAACATTTACAGCTTTTTTGTCATTAGATAATACAAACCACCCCCCGGCCGGTACCGCCGCAACCGCATATCCCTGCATTTTAAATCTGCAATATCTTCGAAAATATTCATTTAAATTACATGCTGTAAAGAGCCATATTGATCTATATTAAATTCACAATGTATTTAAAAGTACTTAATTGGATAAGGATTAATGCTGTATTGCTTAAAATCACTTCGTAAATAAGCCATTATTTCTCGTAAAAAGTAAAGGATAAAAAATGGTTATTGTGGCTTATCTCTAAGAGATAGACATATACTATCTCGGACTTTTTTGTAGACCTTTTTAAGATGAACAATACTGTGATACATTATTTTGATCTATCTGGTAGGGTTTAGCCAGCGTTTGCAATGTAAGCGCAAAAAAATGTGTTTATTTACGACATCACATTAGAAACCTCTAAAATTATCAGTGTTTCTCTACTATAATATGCATTTATTATACACATAAACCTTCCTCTTGAATTACCCTATCTATTAAAAACAAACCGCATTAAAATCCGTTGCGTAGTTTTAAAGATCTAAGCATACATAGGGACAGACAGCGGGAAGCGACTTTGTTTTATACTATATAGTGAAGAACGCAGTACCTACAATCTCATATGGATAAAAAGAACAAAATCTAATATCTACTGTTTGTATATTTGTAAAATGGCATATACGACTCAGTAAAAGTAAAAAGAAATAAAGATGTTAAAAAATATTTGATGACATTTTAATTAGGGATTGTTGTAATAAACGGGTTGGAAGAAGGGTGAGACAAGGATGTAAATTAAATGCGCAAGTTTGCAACATTTATATATACCTAATAGTGATTTACAAGGATCGATGGGAAGGATGAATAAAGTCGTAGAAAGGAAACAGATATATGTACGACATAGTATGAGGATATATGGCATAGCATTACTAGCAGGGAATTTTAAAGCTTTTAAGGAGATGGCAAGAGTCTCAGGCAGTGGCGTAGCATGGGGAGGCGAAGGGTGTCATGTGCTCCAGATTTATTATGAGGTAGAATTAGGTCACTTTTTATATTCTGCTTACATTTAGTACTAAGTACATAATATTACACAGTCAAAAACTAAATTTTTATGACAACGCAAAAATTACAATTTATTAGGTAAATTGTAATAAATTCAATTTTGACATGGTTTTTTAAAAATTATTTCAAGNGCTGGAGTTACTTTAACTCAACAGTCAATCCCTTTGAGGAAAACCTGATAAAAAATGATGTTTCAATTATTGTAAAAAGTACCAATCCATTACAGCGGAAGTCACTTTCATTTTCAAAGTCATTTACAAATTATCTACGTAACGTTTTAAAAGCCTAGACTTGTCCCTTTCTGTTCCTCTGGATTTCCGCCACGTCCGTCAGGTCGCTCTTGATTAAAAATCACCCTTAAGCAGAAGTATAATTTATTATTTTAGTATTTATCTTCGTCAATTGCTCATTGGATATACCTAATAATTTTTTTTTGTTTCATCTCTTTGCATTCAATTTTCCTTTCCAGTGGGTACGTACCTAAATAATGTAGAATTTCCTACTGAACGGAAATGGCCTCTTTACTATATGTCAGCAGCAATTGTCTATCGATTACAATACATACACATATTTTACTTCAACTGCTTTATTTGCTTTGGTAAATCAAAGAGATCTAATTTCACATACTTTTCACATACATCTACCTTTATTTTTAAACCTGTTAATGAAAGAAAAGAAATTAATTACTTTTTCCACCAATTCTCCAATCGTTCGTGTACATATTCATATAAAATGCTATTAACTAATATCAATGATTACTTAAATTAAACAGACTATGTACATATGGGATTATATACTATTAGTATTAGTATTAGTTTGGACGCTGTTCAAGTGCTGCATTTAGTGCGAATGCGTTCAAAAATTTAGCGTTTTTGGTAGCGGTTTGGCTTTGAGGCAACGTCAGAGGGGACTTCAGCTAAAGTTGTCACATTCCCTGTACAAATTCATATGCCCTTTGAGGCATTCAGGAGCAAAGGCAATCTTGTGGCCAAAAGCAGCCGCAGGTGCGAAAGTTTTAAAGAAATAAATGTTAAGGATTGTAAAAATGTATAACTATCACAGGAATGGGGAGATACCTCTTCGGATTCGATTACTCTTTTTGTATAGGTAATAGGAAGATGCAAGTGATTATAACTAATTTGTATTTGTTTATGTACTTTAGGGTGGTCGTTAAAAATTAAATTCTTTCGGACGCCCAAAAAAATGCTTCCTTTTGACGAAAAACTACGGGAAAAATTTTGCTTTTTGATTTTTAACAAGAAGAACACGTGCCGGCGGTCAATTGAAGTTCATTTTTCAAATTATAGTTTTTTGAAATATTGAACACAGTATTTAAATTTGGATAAAAAATTATGAAAACAGGCTTATAGGAAATTAAATTCTCTACAAAAGGGTTTTTTTTGGTTTTAGATGAAGTTCATATCCATCGAGATAATCTCATTGGTAAACTTATAAACTTTATTAAGTCAGTTATTTTAGCACTAACAACTTTATTTTTCCTGAAATATGAACAATTTTGTAAATTTTATATACAATTATTTATTTATAGAGATTTATTTAATGACTACCAAGTTATATTCAATATTGTTTATTTATTTTCAAAACGAAAAACTATAATTTTATCGAAAAATGAACTACAATTGACCGTCGGCACGTGTTCTTTGTTGAAAATCAAAAAGCAAAATTTTTCCGGTAGTTTTTCGTCAAAAGGAAGGATTTTTTTGGGCGTCCGAAAGAATTTAATTTTTAGCGACCACCCTAATGTACATAGAATATCAAATATCGAAAACAAACGCAATAATAGGAAGGGTTTGAGAATTTGGGCAAAAACTATACAAAGATGATTGGCATCAAAGAATGACATTATTTATTACAATTAACAAACAGGAGTTAAAGGTAGAATGCACGCAATGATTAGGGAAATTTATCGGCGAACACATGTGCAGGGGTACACGTAAAAGAAAGAGTGATGAGCAAGTTTGACACTAATGTAGGACTAAGGAAGGGACATTCTTTAAGTGCAATTGTTTTTGATATTGTTATGGTTTGGATTCCTAAGGAAAAAGATGGAACAATATTTAATAAAATAATGGTTAGGGCTTTAAAATGTATACATGATGTTGAAAGGAATTAATTCAGATAAAATAGGTTATTAATTCTGAAATTCTCTCCAGGGTGTGAATTGCAAATTTCTGGGATAGTGTGCTGTACTTTCTTTCCGAGGTCCTTTTGTGATTTTTTACCATACCTCTGCCTCAAAAGTAAAATGCAACATAACCTCTCAGGTATAAGAAATCGCATTTACTGTTTATTACGAAAATATTTTAACATCCTTGTCGTAGAGACTACAGAGAAAATGATCAAAATCCTTTCCTAATAAAGAGTAGCTAAGTACTTGCATTTTTTTACCTGCAAGGGAATGTTAGGCTTTCGCCTCTGAAATAAAGGCATGATAAAACGCAATTTTATTTACAATTAACCAAAGTTTCGTCCGCTAATTGGCAACATCGTCAAGGTAATTTCTTATTATCAGAATTACATAGCTTAAAATTATATCCTTTTCAGTGATTGCGTACATGTGTTAGCATTATTAATTTTTAAAATATTACAAATATCAAGTAAACAACTCCAACGTGTAGGTACATCACCCCTCATTGCTAAAAGTTATCTTAGATTTATTGTACGCAATAGTTGAACGAAGTAATTACCAGGGTCTTCATTAAAAGAAAAAATAATTTGCTATTTTTCACCTTTTTAATATTGATTTAACCATAAGTGACCGGTTTTAAAACAAAAATAAAAATATTCAAGCGTCCATCAAAGCTTCTTGTACTATTTAAGAAAATTTCTCGACAAATAAAAAATTAAGTGGGTGAAAAACACAACGCCAGGAATGCTAAAATTCACTTAACTAATGGGAGTGTTGTGGATAGCCTTTTGGATTAACTATCTATCTAATTTCGCTTAATAGATGATTTGTATTGGTTTTTTGAAATCCCACAAACACAAATTTAGTAATAGAAAGAAGTAATAATAAATAAGAGATTTGTGTATAAAAGCATATCGTTGTTACTTTCTAAATTAAAATAAAGAATTGAAAATCAATGAGAAAAAACAGTTTTGAAGGAAATGTATTACCTTGTGAAGGTAAATTATTTATATGACATTGCCATAAATAGATATGAATGTTATTCCACAAACGTGCCAAACCGTGCAATTTTTAAAATAGGTGCATACATTGTAATATACACATTTCATCACATAACGTGCACATAAAATATGTATAAAAAAATGTTAATTGAAAAAAGCATGTTTATTTCTGGAGAAAAGACGCATAGTTAATTGTGCACATAAGGTCTAAGTTTCTAAATGACATCACCAACAAAGCAGACAATAATAAACACTTGTAGGTATATATCTTATATTTAAAAGCAACTTCAAAAGTAGTTACCTACTTACATACGTTCTATTTCCTTTGATGTTGCAATTTATTAAATAATATTGCACCTAAATAAAATTCTTCTATAAAACGAATTATTCAAAAAGGAACCGTTTTTGCCGTATTTTTATGATTAATAAAAACAATATAGTTTTCTGTAAGAAATCGACATCCTTTACGTAAGTTACTATTTTTCTCGAAAAATTGAAAAGTGATTATTTTTAATGAACTTATAATCAGTCAAATACCATTAACAAATTTTATTTATAATTCAGTATAAATTTCGATATAAAAAATTAGTACCTAAAAGGTTATTTTTTGAATTAATAATACCTTCACAGTCGCTTTAATATTTAATGGAAAACTAATATAAAATTTGTCATTGAGATCACTGCATATAATTTTTGGTTGCAAACTTTCATAAAAAGTCAAATTTGGTAGAAAAGTCACATATTATGCACAATTTTACATACGTTGTTTATTTCTACATCTGATTAAGTTTAAAGATCTTAAAATACTTATTTTAACATCTGTACCTGTCACCATACACAAATCAAACTAAGATTTTTTTATCATTAAAGAATTAATTCATTTTCAAAATAAAAATGATAGTATTAATATCTCCGTCATCAACATATTACTGCTTTTAACAGTTTAAATACAAAAATTCATAAAATATGAACAATATAAAAAAATCAATTAGATTTATTGGAAGGCAATTGTAAAACAGCATAAAACGGAGAAAACTTCCTCGAAAATATACGGAAGCTTCTTTATAATATGTGTAATTAAGATAAATTAATAGATACAATTAAAAATCAGTTACCGGAAAAATTCCTCCAGTCAAAATATTCGTTGCAAAGGTCGTAGCGTTATTATTACGGAAACATCACTTAATAAAAAGAGCCGTGAAACCACGTGAACTTCGAACAACAAAAAGAAACCGGACTCGATCATTTCGAAATAAAATTGCCGATCATATTCGGACACTGAGAAGGTGCGGGAGTGCAACAGCATTTATTAATGCATTATACTGAAGAACGAAGCGGCTTGCGGGGACTTTTAAAAAGCCGCGATATTCGCTTGTTATTATTTACACCGTTTACGACCTTGCACCGAACACGTACAATTTTATGCTTTCCTTATTATTACGATTTAAATTTGATAATGTTTAAAAACGGTTAAAAAAAGCGACGTACAACGTTGTTACGCTTTGTTATACTTACTAAACAA
This sequence comes from Agrilus planipennis, assembly GCF_000699045.2. NCBI lineage: Eukaryota > Metazoa > Arthropoda > Insecta > Coleoptera > Buprestidae > Agrilus > Agrilus planipennis. Next base: position 37,687 of record NW_020439086.1, read on the forward strand.
AACTGTATACCAAACTTCGATTAGCAGTTCTAGCGAAATTTGCTAAGACAAATGTACTTTGACCTTTCCAAGTCTGTGTTAATATCCTCACATGGAAATTTTTTGAGAAATAGTCATTTAATATTCTCAAATTTTGTAGTTTTTCCAGGGACGCAGTCAATAAATAATTACACAACTACATGTCTTTTGTAACGTTTCGGTTTATTTAACCATCTTCAGACTTTTGGAGTATTATTGCTTGTATGCAGATATTAACTTATTTTTAAACTTTCTATCATGTAGGCTAGGCCAATTTCTTACCGAAGCTGCTGTATATTTTTGAGAATATTTAAGTTGGATTCCTGACCTTTACTATTAAATTATGTTCAACATGATAGAAAGTTTAAAAAAGTTAATATCTATGTACAAGCAATAACACTCCAAAAGTCTGAAGATGGTTAAATAAACCGAAACGTTGCAAGAACATATAGTTGTGTAAGTGTAATTAATTGACCGTCACCCTGGAAAAAACTACATAAATATTCTCAGAAATATACAGCAGTTTCGGTTAGAAATTGAGCTAACCATACAGGGGGCGTCCAGAAAGCATTAATATTCCTAATAAACTTGACATTAAGTTGGTTAAGTCTATCTGCCTATCGACCGAGCGGCATGGCCTAGAGGTTTAGACCATTGCTTAGCATTCGGGAGGACGTCGGCTCGATTCCGGGTCCGTCTGCCTTGGTCCAAGTTTTTCTGTGGTTTCCTTGGATCACTAAGGCAGATGCTGAGGCAGTAATATTCCACAGATAATCTTTCATTCTCTTCTGTCTTCATTTCGTCGGTCTCATCTTTCTTACCCGATCCACCACCCACCCATTCCCACTATTCCTGAAACCAGGCTGAAGAGGGGCTTCTGCCCTACCTTCCGGCGTAATCTGGACAGACTGCCCGCCCACCAGCAATATTGGCTGGGTGGCTGGTGGGAATGAAACACCCAAAAGTTTTTTTTTCTGCCTGTCTGTCTGTCAAGACCTTTTTCCTAGGAGCACGTGAAGGTATCATGCTGAAATTAATATCAAATATTCCCTTGGAGGTGTCAAACTTCTACTATCAAAAGATACTGCTGTTTATGGCGCATATTTTTGCACTCGCAAAAGAATCAAAGCCTAGAGGGCACTTCCCATTAACCTAGAATAAAAATTTGGCAAAAACCATTGGCTTATAGCACAAGTGAAGGGAAAAATCCGAAAACTATATTCCTACAAGTCGTATAGAACTCTCGGTTGGCCGGTTCTCTTTCAATTCATATCATTATTTAAATGATTCTAACAATAAAATGCCAACGACCCTCAAAACATTTTGTTTGTCTGTCAGTCTGTACTGCTACGTAACGTAACTTTGCCTTGTAGCTACTGCGAACTGAGAAGATAATATTTTTTTTTTTAATTTAAAAGAAAGGGAATCGCTAATTAATCAGGAAACTGATATAAACTGTAAGTGACTATATGAGTTACTAATAAGGCCTGTAAGGATTTCACTGTTTATTTTAAGAAAGATATTTTCATTTTATAGTAAAGGTTGTCAAGGAGTTTCCAAAACAACTCCACGTAATACTTTCAACAAATTTTCATATTTTGGAAGTTACGCTTTCTTTTCCTTTATTTTCTGTTTACCAACAATTTTTGTATATTGAATTAAATAACTCTAATAAGCTTTTGATTTCCATGTTCATTCGTGGATAAGGACGCAGGAATGCAAAAAAAACACTTGTTTATAGCATATATTTCTAAAGTCGTGATATTATTATTTAAAGCAGATATATATTAGTTATTATATTGTATATATATTATATATTAGATTATAAAGTAACAACACAAAGGCAGTAAATGTTTTATTTCCAAACACTTAAATACTAGTACACCTATGTATACATATGCATTACATTAATTTAAGAATCTTAAAGTGTATCAGAATTTATTTTGAACAAAATCATAGTTAATTTTACAAAATAATGAATACGAAAAAATAAATAATGAGTACGGAAGAGTTATGTAAATTGTGGAAAGAAACAGAGAAAAGAGAATGTAATAAACACGTGCAAGAACTTAACAAGATGGCTCAAAAATCTTCCAAAAATTCCTACAGTATATAAATACTCACTATTCGAATCTATCCGAAGGAGAAATATTTGCACTTTCAGTTTTTTAATAGGGTTTGTGCAACTGTCGAATAAATAATGAGTACGGAAGAGTTATGTAAATTGTGGAAAGAAACAGAGAAAAGAGAATGTAATAAACAGGTGCAAGAACTTAACAAGATGGCTCAAAAATCTTCCAAAAATTCCTACAGTATATAAATACTCACTATTCGAATCTATCCGAAGGAGAAATATTTGCACTTTCAGTTTTTTAATAGGGTTTGTGCAACTGTCGAATAATTTTGTAGTTGTTTGGAGTTCACCCTAAATGTAGAAATTGGAAAATCAAGTTTACACGCATATTAAAGTATTTACGGAAGTTTTCCAGTATGAAATATGTAAATCTTTAAAGCACTCATATGTTATTTAAAATATTATTGTTAATTTTTTGTTTTAAATAGGAGAATATTAAATATTGAATTTCGAAAGGATCCTATAATCGTAACTAGTTTATGGAAGAAATCAAAGTACTAAATACACTAAACGATTGCTCATAGTTTATAGACAAATAGAAAATTTGAATTTCGATTTCAAAAATCAATCGTCTTGAATTCTCCACCTAATATCTTTTAAAGACATGTTATCTAAACTACAGGAAGATAAATCTACCGTTGCCCATCCTTGATCTTTAAAATTTTTATAAGTATACTTACTACTAAACCAATGACTCACGCATGTATGCTAATCTATAAAAACTAATCTATGGGTACGTAGAATTCATTTTACCTCACCAGTAACAACAAACCGCAATTAAATATTTCATTCTTTTCAATAGCAAAGTGTTTTTATATTTAGATGTAATAAAGTTGGCATCCTTGAATAGTCGATGTTCATGTATAATCAGAATCTTGAAGCTAATCTGATCAAGTCAAGCAATAAAAAATGGAAAGGTACCGAGATTGTTAATGAATTTTTTTAGGCAAACGTGATATCTAATAAAAAAAATAGTAAGAGAAATTATTCACACTAAAAATGATATTAATTCGGTATACAGGTAATGCTACGTACTACACCTCCTACCGAGCGGCATGGCCTAGAGTTTTAAACCATTGTTTAGCAATCGGGAAGACGCTGATTCGATTCCGGGTCCGTCTGCCTTCGTCCAAATTTTTCAGTGGTCTCCTTGAATCACTTAGGCAAATTCTGGGACAGTAATGTTCCACAGATAATCTTTCTCACCCAAACAACCACCCACCCATTCCCACGATTCCTGAAAGGAAGCTGAAGAGGGCCTTCCGCCCTACCTTCCGGCGAAGTCCGGAGGGGCTGCCCGCCCACCAGCATTAATTAGCAAAACGAGCAAAATGTCATAGGTCCCCGGCCCGAGAGGCTGTAAAGTTAGGAGAAACCTAACATTTATTACATTTGGTTAAAAATAATAGTTTTGTATTTAATTTATTTCACGAACTTACACGAATTATGCAAATGAATTATTAAGAACTGACCACTTTCAAAGAAGAAGATATCGCTTTGTTTTAGAATGCATCCATTGCACTAAGTTCATTTTTTTGCCGCGACACTTCTTTGGTGATGCGGACTAGTACGGTCGGGGAATACCCGCTTTCTATTTTTGAATGACGTTAATGCACTACTCTAGAGTCAAATGAGTACTAACTTTTTACGAAATTTATTCAGGTCTCAAGAAAACACTTATAATACGAGGGTGGATTGATAAGTTTCCGGCCTGACCAAGAAAAACAAGGTTTTTAAAAATTTTTTTTTTTTTATTTCTCAACATAATCTCCTCCAAGGCTGATACATTTCTCATAGCGGTGTTCCAGTCTATTAAGCCATCTCTATAGACTGATTCGTCAAGCTCCTCAAAATAAACCATTTACAGCTTCGATTACTTCTTCATTGTCCGCAAATCTCTTACCGCCAAGCCATTTTTTGAGATTAGGGAACAGAAAATAGTCACTCGGGGCTAGGTCTGGAGAGTAAGGAGGGTGCGGCATCAATTCAAACTTTAGATCGTTGATTTTAGCCGTCGCAACGATTGACGTGTGCGCTGGTGCGTTATCGTGATGAAACAAGATTTTTTTCTTCGCCAGATGAGGTCGTTTAATTTTCACCTCGTGGCTCAAACGTTGCAATAAGTCTGCGTAGTATTGACCAGTGATAGTATTACCCTTTGCAAGGTAATCAATGTATATAATACCTCTTGCATCCCAAAAAACAGTAGCCATAACCTTGTTCGCCGAAAAAATTGTTTTTGCCTTCTTTGGAGTTGGTTCCCCTGGTCCAATCCACTGTTTAGACTGTTCTTTGGTTTCAGGAGTGTAGTGGTGGACCCACGTTTCGTCAACGGTTACGAATCGACGCAAAAATTCGCTTGGATTACGCTTATACAATGACAAATTTGCGGTAGAAATGTTTTTTCGAATCAATTTTTGGTCGACTGTTAGCAAACGCGGCACCCATCTTGCACAGAGCTTTTCCATATGCAAATGTTGGTGCAAAATATGTTGCACACGTTCATATGACATCTTACAGGTCTCAGCTATCTCACGCACTTTCAATCTGCGGTCTCCCAGCACTATTTGATGAATTTTTTCGATCATATCTGGAGTTGTGACCTCAACGGGGCGTCCTGAGCGAGGCCCATCAGAGGTGCTCACACGACCCTTTTTAAACTCGGAAACCCACTGCTTAACGGTTGAATATGACGGGGAGGATGTCCCCAGTGTTGAGTCCATCTCTTTTTTAATTTCCTTCGGCGTTAACCCCTTCAAATAAAAGTATTTGATGACAGCACGATTTTCCTGCTTTTCCATTTTTACGAAAACCACAGAGGCGTCTTGTTCAGCGTGCTGTCAAACCTACACTAGCAAGGAGATCGGGCTGAAACTATAGCTACAAGCTATCCAAGGATGGTACTATAGAATGTCACCTCAAGGTAGGCCTAGTGGCGTCATCTCTTGGTTAGGCCGGAAACTTATCAATCCACCCTCGTATATCTACAATTTTACAATTTTGCTCTCAATATGACCTACGCTCTTTAAATTAAAATTTACTAGATAGATAATTAACAAAAAATGCACACAATAATTATAATAGTGTTGGTGAGTGTACATATCTACTTCGTGATTTATAAAGATAAAACTTCAACGTGAAACTTTTGTATGTTAAGGAAGGGCTCTATCTGATATGTTTGCCACGGGACTTTGTTTACTTTCTGAAGCGATGTGACCTTCAATTTGGCCGGCGCAAAGTAGAAAAGAACAGCACTAGGGCAGAAAAGGAAGGAGACAACTCTCGGTCAAACTCTTAACCGGTGAGGAGCGTATAATTCGTACAGTACTGCACAAAAAAATTGACCGTTTTATCCACTACAATTGCATTGCTCAAATACGCTGTTATTGGTACCATTTACTACTGAAAATATCAATGAGACATTTATTTATTTAATGCTTGTTTTCGACTCGCACTATTATTCATGATTGAACAAATCTATTCGAAGGTATTGTATGAAAAAGTATGTTTAATGAACAAGAGTCGAGAGTATAATGGGCTTTTTTCTCCCTAACTACGATTTTGCCAGCTCGCATCCAAGACATTGGAACAGGCACATCGCTAGAGAAAGTAAATGAAGTATATAGTTACACCACCGGCAAAAATATAGTAAATGTTAGGATAATTGAAGTGATCTTGATTAAACATAGTAATATTTGCACAGCTTAATATTCTTTATCAATTTGAGTTGCGTGCCTATTATAAGCTACATCCGTTATTGTACTTTTTATATGGAAAAGTCTTTTTAAAAAAGACAACAATTTATTTGGAAAAACAGAGTGTAAAAACGTGTACACCAGGTCTAGTCTGAAGCTACAATGTTAGTTGCAGGAAAAACACGTAATTAAATTGTTGCAGTATGTGTTATTGAGCATGATAATTAAACTAAGAATTGCTGGTATTAAAGAACCGTCTTATTACATTGAATAACGTGAAGATGTGTCTTATGACAGATATAAAACATCTACGTCATAGATTCACTTTGTCAAGTATAAACATTTGTGAATTCCCTTCAGGTTATCAATACGTATTATCCTAAATTATGATCAGGGATTATTAATAATCCCTCTTTCAATTTAGCCCATTGTATTATATGAAAAGAAGGATATAGCAGTGGTGTTAAAAATCTACATACCTACCGTTCTACATGTATCAATTATTAATTTTTGGAGACTGATGTATCTTACTTTATGCAGTTATAAATTCGGAAAAACCTGCATGTAATGTTTTACCTATAACGCCTATATTGTATGGATAATTCGGACTGTTCTGATTCCACATTCTTTTTTTAGTTCTTCGACTAAAGGTGGTAATTCCAGACGTCAAAATGCTTCCTTTTTTGTTTCAAATGGCTGTCCAAACTGCGCTATGTGGCTTCCATCTTTTTCCTGCTTCCAAACTAGCAAGGGGCTTCAAGACAAACTCGTCTCATTTAAAGGCAAGGTATTTATGTCGAAAGTAGCAGTAGGATACATGACTTTAGTAATATTCTTTTTTTAATATTTATTTGACTTTTATGTTTTACTAAATTTTAACCGCAGCTTTTCTAAATACGACCACACAAAACTAATTTTTTTATCCCTCGAGAACAGTACTTCTTTCCGGATAAAAAATACCCTGTGTCCTTTTCTGGACCCCTGAAAATGTGTGTACAAAATTTCATGATGACCAGTTGAGCAACTAAGGCGTGAAATGTTAGCAAACAACCAATTTAAAAAAAAATCGCTCGTAGAGTGGTATAAGTTGAAAAGCATCCATTCTAAATTTGTTAAGCCCTGTCCGTTATTACTAATCCCTAGACAAAAATTTTCAGTCTCTCTCCAATCTCTCAGAGTCTTTCAGAGCCTTTCAGTGTCTCTCACAGTCTGTAAGTTATTGCCTAGGTGTTTTTATGGATCTCTCACAGTCTCTGTATGAGATACTCCAACGATAAAATTGTTAATTCGGAGATTCGAGTCTCACAGAGAGACTTAATGAATAAAACTGAAAAGTTGAGAGACTCGAGTCTCTCGTAGAAAGACTGGGATCTCCGAAATATGTTGAACTTAGAAAATTTTAACCATGTCTATCGAGATACCACTTATTGAGAGACTCGAGTCTCTCGTTCAGAGATTCGAGTCTCTCGTTTAGAGATTCGAGTCTCTTTCCAATCTCTCAGAGTTCTTCAGTGTCTTTCAGCGTCTCTCACAGTCTTTCACAGTCTCTCAGTTATTGCCTAGGAGTTTTTATGGATCTCTCACAGTCTCTGTATGAGATACTCCAACGATAAAATTGTTAATTCGGAGATTCGAGTCTCTCACAGAGAGACTGAATGAATAAAACTGAAAAATTAAGAGACTTGAGTCTCTCGTAGAAATACTGGGATCTCTGAAATATGTTGAACTTAAAAAATTTTAACCATGTCAATCGAGACACCACTTATTGAGAGATTCGAGTCTCTCGTTCAGAGATTCGAGTCTCTCGTTTAGAGATTCGAGTCTCTTTCCAATCTCTCAGAGTTCTTCAGTGTCTTTCAGCGTCTCTCACAGTCTTTCACAGTCTCTCAGTTATTGCCTAGGAGTTTTTATGGATCTCTCACAGTCTCTGTATGAGATACTCCAACGATAAAATTGTTAATTCGGAGATTCGAGTCTCTCACAGAGAGACTGAATGAATAAAACTGAAAAATTAAGAGACTTGAGTCTCTCGTAGAAAGACTGGGATCTCTAAAATATGTTGAACTTAAAAAATTTTAACCATGTCAATCGAGACACCACTTATTGAGAGATTCGAGTCTCTCGTTCAGAGATTCGAGTCTCTCGTTTAGAGATTGGAGTCTCTCGTTCAGAGACTGGATACGAAATGAAGATCTCTCTATGAGTCTCTCGTTCAGGACGCTAAACAGCTTTTTTACAGTCTCTCGACAGTCTCTCTGAGCGAGAGAGAGAGACCCGATGAGAGACGGAGACTCGAGTCTCACTTTCAGAGACTCTGAGAGACTGAACATTTTAATCTCGGGATGCTATTAAGAAAATATCGTTTAATCAATTCTAAAAGTATTGGTTGCCCACTAAAGAATAAAATATAGCAAACATAAATTTTAATTTGAATATGCAACAACGTCAATACTTATTTGCATCCATAATTTAATATCATAATGTTGTACACATCAATTATTATCACTAAGTCTTTGTATGCACCTATTACATATTATATAACAGAGGTGCCATTGTAAGAAATCAAAAAATACACCGTTTTACAACGTACAGAACTTTAATTGAAACATATTAGTGTTTGTTCTTATCATAAACAATAAAAAAAATAATTAGGTATAATGAAAAAACTTTTAGGGGCACTTATACAAACTAAAATACTATTTGTTCAATTGTAGAACAAATTGAATCAATCAAGTTTGTTATTTATTAACAAACTATCCGTATTTTTTCCAAAGAGATTGCTATAACAATGGGGAAATCTATAAGCAAATCATGCTTAATTATAAAATGCATAAAAAATAACTTTGTAATAATACATAAAAATTAGTGACACGAAAAGTAAAATAAATTTAATTAAATAAATTTTTGACTTATTTATTTGTTTGTGCATGAATTTCTATATTTGATTGCAAAAACATGATGTAACAGACGATAAGTAGGTACTATTAATTTACATGGAGTTATTACCTGTTTTAAAAATTGACTGATTACATAATAGTAATGTAAAAGATACTACTGTCACAATATTAACTGATTTTTCAACAGTTCCTTTAATAATCTTTTTATTCTATGCAATTTCAAAATTATAGAGAAACAATTGTAAATAAATTCCTTCGTATATTAGCTCATGGTATTATATTAAAAATTAAATTATCAACAATTAATCATTTTAGGTAAATAATTTTTCAATTACAGTCGAACTTCAATAACTCGAACTGCGATGTGACACATAAAAGCTTCGAGTTATCAAATAATACTTCTTTAATTAGTATTTCTTTGTGAATGAACATTTATGTATTTATTTCAGTAAAAATTGATTAAATGTTACATAAGTGCCTTAATATCTATGCTTTTCAAAGGAATAACAAAAATTATGAAACAGTACTATCAACATATTTTTACATATATAGTAAGTGTGTACTACACGTACATATATACATATATGTATGTATTTACTATTTTACTGTAAAAAAGTCAGTTATTTGTGACTGACGAACGGATTTCTTATTTTGGTTTTCGAAAAAAGCTTCAATTATACTATTATACAGGACATAGGTTGTATATTCACTGGCTTTTAAATAGGAACGTAAGACACTCAATCAATTTTCAAATTTTTGACCAACAGACAATGTTTTTAAAGTACGTTTGATGACATATTGACACACGCAAAAATGTCTTTAATGTAATATATAAATGAAATAGGCACAGCATTTTTTACTTATTGTTAGTAGTAACTAGTAAGTCAAACAAGTGAACTTAGCAAGCGCAGAAACTGAACTGCCTGCATAAATACGTTAAAATCGACTGTAATTACGGGATTCCCCCAGAAAATTCGACTTATCGAAGTTGGCGCAAAATATTTCGTTCGAGTTATCAAAATATTCGAATAATCGAAGTTCGAGTAATCAAGACAAATTTACACACTTTTCCTACTTTTGACGCTATTGCCAACAGTTTGGTTCGACTTATCAAAAATTCGAGTTATCGAAGTTCGACTGTACTTATAAAGATCTATACATTTGTATTAAGATTTAATTAGTGTTTATAAAATATGAAGATTAGAAACACTTTGGCAATTGTTGTAGAACAAACAATAAAGTAGCTCAAACTCCAACGCCAAAACACGACACTTTAGTTGTCCGAAGCACTTTTCCGTAACAAGGTTACCTTCTTCACGGGCTGAAGTGAACTTGTTTATCGCTTTACTTATTTTAATTGAACAAATAAAATGTTATTCATTTTAGCATACTATAATAGAAGTCATCTTATTTGCTACCCGTTTAAGAATTAAAATAGTCCAGCCGATTTATGATAAAACTAAATAAAATTAATTTATACCTTATAATTCCTAAAGGAAAACCTTGATAATATTATTGCACAATAAATTATATTATTTAATTAAATATGTAGTTTATAAAAGGAATTTATGGCGTTAAATACCTACCTACCTTAATTTGATCAATACAGTTGTCCACCATACATCGACCAGAAACATGGAAATACAATGGCGTAAGTAATTAATAGTTTAATGTTACGTATTATTGATTTATTATTATTAATTATAAACAGTTATACTTAAACTTAGAAA
>NW_020439086.1:48612-53407 GCF_000699045.2 Agrilus planipennis
TTTATTTATTATGATATTGTTAGCAAGTTAGGATAACTCTGGAACAGTTGGAGATTTTAAAGTAAAGGAAACTGTGTGTTATACCCAGGGGCGGACTATGGACTAGGCAACCTAGGCACGTGGCTAAGGCCCGTAATTTTTGGAGACCGAAAATTAAGTTTTTAAATTTTATAATTAATTTTTATTTTTACTTAAAAAGTATTTTATCTGAAAAATAGGCCCGGAATTACAATGTTGCCGAGAGTCCGCTTTAGCCTTAGTCCGGCACTGCGTCAAGCTCACATTTTAGTAAAGGGATTATTTTATTTCTTATGCTTAACCCTTTCCAAACGTTTAAGCCTTAATTTAATTCTCGTGATTTGCTAATATCGATTTATTATTTATTCGTTTGTCTTATGTTAAAAGTAGTTGCTTTTTTGTTTTCTTCTATATTAAAATTTATAATTTTGGCTATTTTATTTTGTAATTTACCTATGCTGATAGAAAATGCCTAGTAAACTGAGACTAATTCAGGAAAGTCCAGTTGCAGTCTGGAAAATTTTGTTTATAAAAGATCCGTAATGTGTTTATATAGAAATGGTTGAAAAGTTCAAAAATTATTTATCAAAATGGTGAAAAGTCTCCATAAACTTACGTGTTAAATGCTCCTTTTTAAAAACAAAATAATTTGAATTTTAACTCCATTGGAAGTCTTCCGCTGTTGTCAATGAAAAGATTTTAATTAAACAAACCGCCGCTACCAATTAATTATCATTATCATTCTATTTTATCATTAAAAAATTAATCGTAAGTATTTAAACTCAAATACTTGAATGCAGTGTTCTAATGTCACCCTGTATATAAGAAGCACCAGATAATTATATAATCACGCACGGTAATAAATAGTTCCGGAAAAAGGTTGGAGCTACAAAGTGGCGCCTGGTGGACCTTGGAACTACTTAAGGTTATCGAGTAGAATGTATGGAATGCTGACAGAAAAGCATGTAGAGTTTACCATATTTGCCATCTTCTAATCTATAATAATCGTAAATTAAACATTAAGTTCTGTTTATTATGTAATTACACTTTAGATACTTGTACAGTCGACTCTCGATAATTTGACACTCGTTAATTTGAATCTCTCGATAATTTGAAATTTTTTTCCGGTATCTTGAAAAATACTCGATAAATTGAATAAAATTAATGTTAATCGGTCCCCTCGATAATTTGAAGTTGAAGGAGTAGTATCTTGCTCGCCAACATGTAATAATTTGAAGTCCGAGCATCCCTACTCTCTATACAGTAAAAGCTCTTTATTCGCGGGGTATACGTTCCATGAATATGCCGCGAATACAGAAACCGTGGATGTGGAATCCTAATTAGTATGGAATCATAGGGAATACGTTTTAAGGTTCTAAAATAAAACCAGTATGTATCAGAATAAAATCAATTTATTAAGAAATTCGCAATTAAAATTAATTATTCGTTATAATCAGCATTAGACAAAGGTTTAAAACATTTAGTGATTTTTCTTGTTTTGAATTTTGAATTAGTCTACTCGGTTACATCTTTTGTAAAATTCACCTCGGCACAACCCAACAGTACATACTCAAAAGATGCCGATACATTAAGGGGATTCAATAGTACACGCGCCGTAGAGTAAAAACATGCTTATCAGTTCTAGATATCATAAGTTTAATGTTTGGAACAAGGGATTGAAAGTTTTACAGCGAAAAATGCTAATTTTATAGTCGTAAGTGATAGAAATATCAGTATATTTATCTCATTATGGTAGTATAATTCAAGTTATTTTGTAGTTTTTTTTNGACGCGAAGTCACAGTGTCCGTTGATAGGCTGAAACCAGCATACGTGTTGAAAGACGAGGAAACGACCGACGTCCCTAAGGATACTGAGCAACATCCCGAACCACCAGCTCAACCGACTGTAGCCCTAAAGCAACCGACTCGTACTCGTTCTGGTAGGCGCGTGCATTTTCCGGATCGCCTACAATACGTCTAGTGATTTTCGTGATGTTCATCACTGGCAGGGGGGTGTTGTGGCGATTTTATAATTTTTTATAGAAACAATTATTATTTTTTAAAGTGAAGTGTTGAGTGTATGTTTGTATATTTGTTGATGTCTGTGAAAACTGTATTTGTGTGTTTGGAATTTTTGTAAATATCTTTGTGTATTGTTATCATTGTAAATTTCATTGTGTGTTATATTATTGTTGTGTAAATATTCTTCCCTTATAATTCTATTTCTATACTTACTATTTACCTGCTCGCTTTAACGACTATTTAATTGCCTTCGTACTTTCCTATAATCTCTTAATAACATTTCAACCCTTGTATACTAACTGCATGACATCTATAATCCTTACTTTTCCTAATTGCTATTTTATGATGGGTCTCTTCGGTTATTTCAGTTCAAACTTAACTTCTTGGTATTTCTTCTAATCGTCATTTCCAGATTTCACTAGCAACTTATTGGTTCCCTACTTTAATCACTTATTTCTAACTCCTCCTTATCACCCTTTCTACAATCTCTTTTCGAAAACTAAAATCAGTTCTGACCTGTGCTTCCTAACTTCAACTTCTACTTCTACATTTCTAGTCTTCATTTCATTTTCTGTAAAATTAAATACTTTACCGTTTTCACGTGTTATTAATTAAATCATCCACCTATCATCTGAACACATCGAGTCCAAAACGAAAAATCTAGACGTGATAAAAAAAATTGGTCATCGGGAACAGATTCAGCGCATCAAAATCTTTATATTTATGACAAAATTTTTTAAAGGAGGATTTTGTTGCAGACCAGTGTAGTTAGAGATGTACAAAAATCTAATCAGTTTTTGGGCTGAAGGCCGTGTAATGATGGTAATATGTTGAGAATATTTTAACGTAAAAGTAAGTACCTTCCTAAATCTTCACATTATCTTTGAAGAATCACATTAATCTAATCAAAAAGGCCTATATCTCAATACATACGTGGTGAATTTGGGTACCTATAGTTTTGAAAAAGGTTCTGATAAGTCACGATATCAGTGCAAAGTTCAAAAACAGAAACCAAATGCATTAAACCTAGGAGAGAGGTGGCATGAAAGGGACAACTCAAGTTACGGGCAAATAACAACTTTTCTCGGGATAGAAACACTTTTGTTGTGTGATAACATCGATTCACACTAATTTGCACCAAAATTCACGGTTCTGTCTTTTCACAGACGCGAGTATTGTGCTTCTGAGTTTTTTCATGCTCAAAAGTAAATTTCTTTTAATAATTTCCAAACTTTTCGTAGTGTATACCAAATAGTTAATTGAACTGCCTGCAATTGTCCGTAATAAGTTATTTATTCCGTTGGAAATAAATAATAGGTAAGATACGTTTCAGATGAAATGGTAACTGTAGAGGTTAGATTTTCAAATTTTGTGTAATAGTCATGAAAGGGTCACAACAAACGGTTATGAAAGGGACGTCCCTTTCATAACTGTCCCTTTCGTGGTTGGCAATATTTTCTAAGTTAATGATGTCTCTTTTACCACAAATCGTCCACAGTCACCTCAAAACATCGCTGGTCCTAACGAAATTTTTAATAAAGTAAGTGTAGATAATGAGGATCTTATAGATAATTTCACTCAAAATGAATTTATTGCAAATGTCGAAGAAACGCAACCCAGACCTTCCAATGCTATAAAACTGCATACTGAATCTATTAATCCTAGTAAGCAACAGATTGAACCTTCTATATCAAACGAACCACAGCCTGGATCTTCCAACAGTGAAGTAACGCATATTGCGTTTTAAATCCACCACACCTTACACTAACTCCAAAGCAGATTAAGCCGTACTCTAAAACTACAGCTCGAAAAATAGGAGAAAATAAACGCAAAGTCAAAACTGCAATTATAACTGAAACCCCAGAAAAAGATAATTACTAATAATAATAAAATGTGATAGATATATTAAAGAAAGAAACACTCCGAGACAATAAAGAATGTTTAAAGCAAGTAAGGCGAATTGTCAAAGACAATTTAGCAGTAAAGGATTCGAGCAACATCAAAATTAACAATCAAAAAGTAAATTATTAATTCCTAATTTTTTTGAAAAATGTAGTCTTGCAGCATACGTACCTACTGATTAATAATCAGTACATGTATCGCAAGTACAAGCTGATTTTCTTTGTTATTGGGTATTGTCCCTTTCATAAACCATCGTGTCCCTTTCACTACACTCTATTAATGAAAGGGACAANTAACTGAAACATATATATATATGAAACCTTTAATCATGCTCATCTGATACGTTACCGAGATTTTCCCGAAAGAAATCTAAATGCGAGTCAAAAAAAAATGAATTTTGAGTGACATACTGCATCCTAAAGCTTTATAAGCAGAAAGAAGCTCTCGAATGATTTGTCGGTAGTTGTTAGCGTTTGTATTACCAAGAAAATTATAACACACACGAAAGCCACTCAAGCTTTTTTTTCAGCTTTATTCAACTTCGAATTGAAAACTGCATCCGTCATAAGTTCTCATATTTGCGGACCTACAAAAATCCCTTTTTTCAGTTTCGCGTCACTGATTCGAGGAAATTTTATTTTGAGATATTGAAAGCCAGCACCATCCTTGTTCATAGCTTTCACAGTTTTTCACGAGTCCCAACTTTATATGAAGTGGTGTCAGAAAATTTTTGTCACTTGACACTAGTCTGTAGAATTCTTACAAGTGCGCGGCATTTATTTAAAAAAAAATTAAATTTCTATTTTATTTTTATTATTTATGTTCATAAAAAAAATAATAAACTACATATAAA
>NW_020439086.1:53988-63348 GCF_000699045.2 Agrilus planipennis
AGTTAATGATGTCTCTTTCACCACAAATCGTCCACAGTCACCTCAAAACATCGCTGGTCCTAACGAAATTTTTAATAAAGTAAGTGCAGATAATGAGGATCTTATAGATAATTTCACTCAAAATGAATTTATTTCAAATGTCGAAGAAACGCAACCTAGACCTTCCAATGCTATAGAATAACATACTGAATCTATTAATCCTAGTAAGCAACAGATTAAACCTTCTATATCAAACGAACCACAGCCTGGATCTTCCAACAGTGAAGTGACGCATTTTGCGTTTTAAATCCACCATACCTTACGCTAACTCCAGAGCAGATTAGGCCGTACCCTACAGCTACAGCTCGAAAGATAGGAGAAAAGAAACGCAAAGTCAAAACTACAATTATAAGTGAAACCCCAGAAAAAGATAATTACTAATAATAATAAAATGTGATAGATATATTAAAGAAAGAAACACTCCGAGACAATAAAGAAAGTTTAACGCAAGTAAGGCGAATTATCAAAGACAATTTAGCAGTAAAGGAATCGAGCAACATCAAAATTAACAATCAAAAAGTAAATTATTAATTTCTAATTTTCTTGAAAAATGTAGTCTTGCAGCATACGTACACGTACCTATTGATTAATAATCAGTACGTGTATCGCAAAGTACAAGCTGATTTTCTTTGTTATTGGGTATTGTCCCTTTCATAAACCGTCATGTCCCTTTCGATACACTCTATTAAAGAAAGGGACAAAACACATTTTTTGAAAAAATATACAACTAAGAATAAAGACTGTTTTGTTGTTTTGTCCTATTTCGATACTGACATAACTCAGTTTCCTAATTATATATTTCATTTATTTACTAGGATCCTCGAAACAAAAATGTCCCTTTCATGCCACCTCTCCCCTGTATCAATTTATAGCTATTGAAAATCTGCCCCTCTTCTAGGAAAAATCTTCCGCTACGCCCATCTGAGTAACCAGAAATAATATTCAACGTACCACAGTAAGAAAGTAATAAGTTTGGTTCTTAGTAAGCCTATGTAATATCCTGTATATCCAAAAATATTATTAGTTTTAATACATGAACACTGTATGTTACCAAATGTTGTTAAAGGTACTTAAATATTTTTAGAAATCCTAACCATTTCCATCTATTTTACGAATAAATTATTTTAATAAAAATATTAATTTCTAGAAGAATTTAAAAAGGATCACTTGAAAAAAAGAATAAATATTTCATAATATTATCATTAAATTATTGTCTACTCTTTTCGGAATCTGATTATCAGTAAATTCTCAAAGCACAAAGAACCCAAAGACAACTGTTTCAGTATGGATAATGAATTATTATAGTAATTTGGTTCCATATATGATCATTTATTAAACTTCTACCTTCTACCTCTAATTGTAGCTTATGAATTCTGATAAGACTACCCAATAAAATACAATGCCGCACGATATTGCCTTTTTTCCAATTCCAGTAAAACCATAAAAATATATGAGGCAATAAAATGAACATGAAAATTCAATTTTATTCAGGTGATTGTTATAAGTAAGTATTAAAATGGTACAATAAGATCGTTATTGCATTTGTAAATAATGTATGAAATGGTTGCTGCAATGCTTATTAGTAAATTCTCGTGCAGCTATTTAGTAATTAAACGAATATTTTTCTTAAGAATTTAATAGTATTTCTACTGGTCATTTAATGAAAGAAATTTAAAAACATGTAATATCCGTCCAAGTGCAAATTCATGCAATATGTAATATGTTGCGTACTCCTCAATAAAAAAATTTTGAATGAAATTGCGATAAGTCTTAAATGTTCATTTTATTATTGCACACTTTCCTTTTATAAAGGTGTACTAAGTAAAGAACAGATCTATATATATGACTTCATAATTATCTACTAACATGTATTTCTTTTTATTTTCCATGTATGCATATTTTTGAATTCAATTTTATGAAATTTCGAAATCTTATCCCGTAACTCTTAGAAGGTTTAGTTGCGTCATCTGTACGTCAATAGCAATAACAATTGTTAGTTGTTCCTGTTACTAAAATGAATTCATTTTCTATAAATACACTTTTGCTATTGCCTGATAGGTGCCGACACCGTTATTTTAAAGCTGCCTCTATGTGCTACCACGTGTACTTACGTCACATCCCCTGCGTATTTTACTATTTAGAAAAACGTAAAAAATCCCCACCCAACCGCTATTTTTCCCACTGCGATTTTCATTCGCAAAAAGCTTGTTTTACCAAGTTACACCTTAAAAGAAGTAAAAAAAATCTAAAAATTAAATTTATTTAATTCGAACTAGTTAAAAACTTTTACCACATTTCATTTAATATTTGTTCATTCTAGTCTTCGGCTAAACTCGGATATTACATGTCAACCGAAACGATCTGAAGGACTTCTTAGTCAAAAGAATCACTTTCAATTTCTCTGGAACTTATATTTTTTAAAATTTGTTTGTTCATCTGATAAAATATTATTGTCAATAAAATTTAAATTCGTTAGAAGTTCATATTTAAAATAATTGAACCTTTAACTGTTTGAGAGAAAATTTGATCGGTGAACTATGAATGAACTACTCTCCGTAAAATGTGCGTAAAAGGTTCCCGCGCACTGCATGTTGGTAGTAAAATTTATATGGTTCCATGGCAGAGCCGCCATGATGGCTATCTGTAATACACGCTCAACATGGAAAGTTCCGAAGTTGTTTTACAGTATTTGTGACTGAGTGCGTGTAAACAAAAACAATGGGAACGTACTAAATATTACGAAGAATTGTTTAGTGTCCGTCTCGGACGGTCCGAGGCACAGGAAAGTCCATTTTAAGGAGCATTTTATGTTGGCCTTGTCGTGTGTTTTGTGCTGTCAACAAAAATGTCTAAGCTTTCATTTAGGGCGAGGGCCCTGGATGCTAGCAAACCTATGCCCATTTTTATGGCTGAGGAACTCCCGGATCTTCCTGATTATTCAGCGATTAACCGGGCTGTTCCTCAAATGCCGTCTGGGATGGAAAAAGAGGAAGAATGTGTAAGTTTCAAGGAGAATTTGACATGAGGTAGTTGTTTAGAAATCATAAGTCGGCCATGTTGATATCAATTCGCGCTGTAATGCGCACCCGGCAAAAGAACTTTAAAAATATTTTTTAGTTGTTTGAACAATAAAATTAACTAAATCTAATGAATTTCATGCATAAAAATTAAGTATAGGGCCAAATATTAGCATGCCATAGGCTGTCATTTGATTTTTCAGTATTGTTTATAACAATTTTTACAAAATTTTGTTTACATTGTATATATGCTCAGTAAACAATAGAAATGACTGATATGACTTACCTTACAATTGAAATAATTGTAAAAGTAATGTATATGGAATATTAGGAGCACCACCTGCAACGGGCAATAGTTACTGGGCTCATTATTCCAACACCAGAAGTGACAGACATTACGGACAAAGAGGCCTATGAAAAGCTCTACCCTGCCAACTACAAGCAGCCTCGACAACTTATACATATGCAACGTGAGCATTCTTTAAAACTAAATTTTGTTTACTCTAATTGTTACCATATATTCTGTTAAAGTAGCTGTTATATTGCCATGGTTTTGAATATTTTTCCGTTGCACTTTTCTATAGTCAGTATAAATATGCATAGACTCTTCTTGATCTTAATTGTTATGTTAAGTTAAGCATGGTGATATGTATTTATGTATACATATAACCTAAAAGTTTATTTCCATAATATATAACTGTATTTACACATTTCTATAAGTTATAGCATTTTTTTTCCACATACTGTATTAGTCAACTTAATTATTGCAAATTGTACTGCCCCTAGATGAATTAGAAAAATTTTGCATCTGTAATTTTTTCTGTTTACAATACTATTATGAATATATAATGTACTTTCACAATTCATTTAAAACCACCTTATTCACAATCAAGTGTTAATTTACTATTCTTTTGAAGCATTTGCCAAGGAACAGGATATCATTCACTATAAAACCCTAACTATTTCATAAAATGTAAATTCACTATTCATTTAAAACCACCTTACCCACAAGTATGTGTTAATTTAGTATTCTTTTGAAGCATTTGCCATGGAACAGGACATCATTGACTATGACATGGATTCAGAGGATGAACGCTGGCTTATGTCACAAACACAAAAACTTGAACTTAGTCCCCTAAAATTTGAAGAAATGATGGACAAACTTGAAAAAAGCAGTGGACAAACGGTTGTTACTTTAAATGAAGCCAAGGCATTATTAAAAGAGGACGACGATCTCATCATTGCCGTATATGATTACTGGCTAAATAAACGTCTTAAAACGGTATGAAAAATTATTACCATTTGAGTTTCACAGTAAATAATATCTACTTCATTTTCGAAAGTATTGAATATATTCATGTATCTATTTTTAGCAACACACATTAATTCCTCAAGTAAAAACAGAACACAGAGCTGGTATAGCCCTTAACAACCCTTATCTCGCGTTTAGAAGAAGAACAGAGAAAATGCAGACTAGAAAAAATCGTAAAAATGATGAATCGTCTTACGAAAAAATGCTTAAATTGCGACGAGATTTATGCAGAGCTGTCACTCTCTTGGAACTAGTGAAGAGGCGTGAAAAAATTAAAAGGGAATATGTTCATCTTACAATTGAAGTTTTCGAAAAGCGCTATCAAGCACGTGACTTTAGTGGTGCAGTTCTTGCAGAATTATCATCTATCAAAACGTCAAGGCCTGCCTTCACGCCCATTTTCCACAATCACTATTCTAATCAAAATTGGACCAATTCTAAGGCTGCATTGAAAGATGAGGTATCTCATTTTTTCTACTCTTTATTGAATTCTTAATGGATACTTAAAACAATAATAAAAATGTCGGCATTTACTTCTATATATCTTTTATAATTATTGCAGGATATTCCAAGAAAAGAAAAAAGACAGTACAAAAAACGGAAACACAAATTGTCAAACCATCATCGGGTTGGTGTTAATTCTAGTGGTTTGGAGGGTATTGGTGGTATCTCTTCTGACGAGGAAACTGCACATCCTGCTAACTCTGAGCCAGAAGATGTTGAAGACGAAGGACAATTTGTTTTTAGAAGAAACAAATTGTGTAGTTATCACATGGTGAGTTATTTTAAGTATTATTTTATTACTGTTGTGCTACATTATTATTTTTCAATATTCGTTTATCTCATTCTGTGCTAACTTAAAATGTGCAGTGTTTATCAGAAAAAAAAAGCAAAAGTGCAGTGCAGAAACCTAATACTTTTTTATAAGATGATATTATTGTAATTTTACAAACTTTAGCTTACGCTTATAATTTGTCAAATTGTTGGAATTCTTCTTTTTGACCTATTGTAATATTTAAGATTTATTCATGAGAAAGATGGTTTGTTATTTGAAAGGCATCTTCTTTATTACTTTTAAAGTAAAGCAACTAAATTTTTTGTATTATATCTCCATTAAATCTGTCTAACTGACACTTAATTTAAGATAGTTATTGCTGAGTCCTTAAGTTATGAATTAAAAGAAAATTATATTTATTTTACAGCCAAGGAAAGAGCTGGGTAACTGGCCTTGGTGTCCAAAAGAGGAAAACGGTCTCGCGGACAAACGGTATAGATACACGTTAACGTCGTTGTCAAATCGACGTTGCGTGGGTTTCGCGCGTCGACGACTGGGTCGTGGCGGCCGGGTGATATTAGACCGAACAAGGACAGACCTGGACGATTTCTGGAGAACGGTCGACTTTACGATACTGGAGCCAACAAGGACAATAGAAAACATTGGCACGGCAACGACCCTTGCTGGCGCGGCGAACTTTACAAAGTCGTATCCGACAAACTTTTTTGCAAGTAGTAATAGTAGTGTAGGTGATATGTCAAAGACGAACTTGAAAATCGAACCATTGAGTTTTTATTCAGACGGCAGCTTACGACAACTACAACAACAACAAAGGACATGTGTCGGAGCTGCAAGTGCTAGTGTTAGTAGTGATAGTATTGACAAACGTAGTGTTGTTAAAGAAGAACCCGTCGATCTCCCTGACGAATGGTCTGTACCTGCCGAAACTTGTAGCGACGTCCATGTGCCGATTGCGACTACGGCACAAACACAGGAGGAACAAGATGAAATGGTGGAGTTCCTTAAGGAAGTTCGAAGAGATTGGTAAATACATTTGATATGTACACATGTATACACTAAAAGACTTCTTAAAGCCCGCAGAAAGGTTGCAATGTTTTTACTGAAAGTAAATAGGAATGAGTTCATTTTTCAATTACTAACACTGGATAATAAACATTATCATTTTTAAATTTTTGGAGATCCTACAATTATTATTATTAGAAAATTCTTTACTTGCACAATAAATTCATTCTATTTGCATATTATGGTATAAAAAACATTCATGAGTAGAACTTTTTTGGTTTCTTTTATTTGAACAGGGTACATGTTAGTCAGTAATTTATCTAAACTACCAGACGTAAATAGCAGTTTAGATCTTATTAGATAGAATAAGATCGAAATCTCAGATCAAATATGATTTAAATCTTAAATCGAATATGATCTAAATCTTATTAAATCTGATAAAATTGAAATCGTTATTCACGTCTGGTATAAGTTATGAACTAAAAACTGTTATCACTAATTTCGTTTATTTTATATGAACTGTATAAAGTATGTCGTCGATTCCGTTGGACAAGTAAATACCTTAGTAAAGCTTTGTTTAACAATTGAAGTTTGTCACTTAGCAGTAGATGACGACAATTGCCATAACTTGATATAGTTTATTTTTGATTAACGTTTCATTTATTCCTTTAGGTTGCATTTTCGGCCGAAAACGCCTCCACCAGATTACGAACCACCCTGTCATCTGCTGCCCACCGATGATGAAACCTTTATACCTGGTGCGAATACGCCGTTTACGTTGGAATTGCAGCCGTTGGACGCCCCTTCTAGCGTACTTTCCGATACGTCAGCGTTCGTCACGACGCCGTTTACACTTGACGATCTGTACGCCGTGAACGCAGCGGTAGTGCCGATTACTGATACACGGCAATTCCAGTCGACGCCTCCTCCTCAACCATCATCAAATGATGTTGATTACGTGAACGAAACAGCAAGTGTCGCGCAAACGGGAATCAACTTGAATGTCAACGTTGGTCTCAGTACGCTTAGTGACGCTTCATCATCATCGTCGTCAAGTTCTTCACCGTTCGAGGAAACGAGGACGATCGGTTCTTCGAGGTTCGTTGTGACAAATGCAACCGCATCGAACGAATGTGAGGAGGCGCAGCGGACGTCACGTCATCGTCACTATAATAATAGTAACAATCAACAACAAGGGATGCAACAGCGTCAACAACAGGAACTCCGTCTACAATCGCCACAACAGCATTCGTTTCTTTTGAGTACCTTAACTAGTCCTAAAGCGAATAACGTACATTCGCCATTTGACGAACGACTGCGGCACGCATCCGATAATGTTTCGGCGACGGCCACAACAACGAGCGGGAGCACTAACGGACTCCTGGCTCAGTTCAGTTTGAACGGTAAGTTTTTTATTAATAGTTTTTTGTTTTGACGAAGTGTAACTTATAAGAACATTTAATTCATATATACGCATTACGAAATCGGTTTTGCTTATATTGACTGAAGATTTGAGCTGTGACTTAAAGCTCACCGAATTATCGTAAAATGAAATGAAAAAAGTGGTGCTCGGACAGGAATATTCCAGATTAGTAGCAAAATATATGTTAAAGCATAACTACTGATAATATCTGTTATGAGATGGAAATTACATAAAAATAAATGTGCGGATATAAAAAAAATACTAATGTACATTTCATCTAGATTTTATTGTATTTAACAATTGTTTCGCCACACTGTGATTTCTTCAGAAATATAGGTACAACAATTTATTAGACTATTACATTTTAATTTGCTGTTAAATACTACCTTAAGGGCTAGGAATAGAGACAAAAAAGATGTTTAATAATGGGTAATTACTAAGTGTAATTGTTCGTTAATTAACAAATTTCTGTTTTTAAATTAATTACCACTTCAAAAATAATGTACGTGTTATTTTCAAAATGTAAAACTAAGATCTTTATTAAATTCATGATTATTATTAGTTAAATTATTTTCATAATTCAAATCTGTTGTTTGATTACATTGTGCAAACCATTTAATTAATCACAAATATAATAAAAATTTTGAAGTTTAACATTTTGATAACACAAATTATCACTATTAGAAATCGTACAAATTAATGAATTTAAATACGCCAATTTGTTAAATAACGACCACTTAGACTTTTAGGTAATGTACCATTATTAAATACCTTTTACCCCTGCGAATTGGAATATAGTCAACTCGAATATTGTTCGATTCCTCCGAAGAAATTACAGTGATGAAGTAATTGTCAAATGCTATAAAATCTAGATGAAATTTACATTAGTATCATTTCTATTAAGTCATGGAAACTAACGTATGCATTTTTTATTAATATTACTGGTTTGCTTTTTGTTTGAAAATTATAATTATAAATGTCAATACGAGTTTCTTAAAAAGAATTAGTCCATTACACTAAAAAATTCCGAACCCTTATAATCATACTGTATGGTGAAATTTCCCTTCAGTGGACACTCGTGGGATGGGATTAACAATAATTGTCCGCTTAGGACAAAAAAGAAACATTATTTAACCTAAATATGTTTACTAAAGATATGTACTATCTGTGTATGCTACCTGTGACTGGTATAACTTTACTTCTTGCTGCAGTGAACCATTCGTTACATAATCTATCAATATTTCTTCCCTCGATTACTACATCACCTTCCCAACCCAATCCAACCTAACTTAATCACCATTCTAACGGTGCCTTTCGTTAGTGATGTTAATCTTTTTTGATAATTTACTGGCACTCAGCTTTTCTTTCTGATAAGTCGATTTTTTTTTTAAAGTTAAAACATTGCATGTAGGTACCATATTAATCCACAAATGCTTTGAAATTACCAAATTGTATGTATGTAACTTACAGTTTAACACACTATCAACCTGTTTATCTAATCACAGAATATTTAGTCTGCTATATTGGCTATTATACTGGGGAGTTGACTCCGGGAATGATTTCTTATTAATCAGTTTTCTGCATTTGAACCATCCGCGTCCGTTGAAGAGTTGAGTAGAGGTCTTGCTCTGTACTATTCCATTAAAAAAAGGTATCCGCTGACGAGCGGTGTCCGTTAAGGGAGATTTTACTGTATATGGTTTTAAATACATTTAACTTCTTTTAACAAAATTTAGACAACAACGTGATGAAAAAAGCATATACATTTACA
>NW_020439086.1:67938-76977 GCF_000699045.2 Agrilus planipennis
TGTTATCTTTTTCTACCATAACCGTATGATCCTAAGCAATCAAAAGCATCTTTAATTAAAGTCATTGAATTTAATAGCTTTTATTTGATTAGGTTACGGTAGGAATACTCACTTCGACTGTGTTGTCACGGTCATGTTTTGTTTACAGGAGCCTAAGAAAAACCCAGTTCTCACATATTTTAACCATCTACTCTACTCCCACTACCGTCTAAGAACACGTTTTTTAGTGTTCTAGAGGTCATCATCATTCCCCTCCACTTCTCAATAGCTAACTCTTACACAATTACTGTTACCTCATTTTTAATTTTCAGTTCCACCTTCTGTACCCCCACGTGTCCGCCCCCAACTAAAAACATTTATATGGTGTTCTACGAAGACACTCCAATCCCCCCACCTAGGCAACGGCTTCAACATCTAGACGAACTAGTAAGTAGATAGGTAATACTAAATAGATAAATGTGACCAAGTATTTACCTCATTTAAAAAGTATATTATTACATCAGACGAAAATCTAACCCAGACCGGTCCCGTAGCAAGCTAACAATGATTGTACTCAAAATACCCCTAATACTTACAAAATGTTCCTCTGCGAGAACTCAAAACTTTTTCACGAGAATTTCTATTATAAAGCTCGCGTTTTAGTCTCGAAAGCATAAGCATTGTTACCAATGACTTCCATTACTCTTTTTTACTTAAACCGAATTATTTGATACATGTACCAAGTATACTTGCGTCTACCCTACTTCCGAATTTCTACCAAGTAACACTACAGGTTTCCGATGAGTTTGCTGCGCGAATATCACTCAATTTTGATCATGTGGGCAGTGGCATGATATAATTTTTTCCATGTTTTTGAATTTTGTGCACATACTATCGCCTTGATTTGATACTATTAGCATAATAATCTTATAGTATTAATAAGAAGACAGGTACTTGGATTCAATTTCGATAAAGATTAGTAAAGTTAGAAATAACATTCCACTTATTTTTATATAATTATTAAAAATTGACATAACAAAACAACTTGTAATTATCTTGAAAATTTATTAATTAAAAGGAAAATAATTCTTGTACATAAAAATGTTATAAATCTTATATTAAATTATTAAAAACTGCAAGTCAGTGACAAGTTCATATGCTTACTTTCTAAAAAATAACTAGTTTTCCTTTATTTCCTGTTTACTATCATCAGGTACTAGTTGACCAGGTTTTAGTCCTCTAATGCTTAAATCATACACAACTTCCTCAATTTTTTTTACATCATACTTCAAAGCATCAAACCTTTTTCTTAATGAATCATTTTTCATGTTTAACAGTCTGAAACCTGCATTGAGTTCAGTCACAAATTTTGAAATCTGTAAAGGTCTATTATAATCTCCTTTTGTTACAGCATTTACAGCAAACCGTGAAAGCTCTGATGCAAGTTGTAATAAACCAATCAGATAATCCTCTAAATCTAAATGAAACCCCTCATTTGCATCGGATTTAACTGAAAACAAAGTTTAACTTTACTAATATTCTATGAAACAAAGAACAAAAATAATTTAAAATATTAACCTCCTATAATTTCTGCAGCTGTGTCCTTTGATATAAGTACTCCAACTTCCAAAAATATAATAAGAGCAGCTAAAAAGCAAAGTCTCTGAGTAACGAATCTCCAATGATCATTATATCTATAATACTCTCCTTTTGGTACTATCATTGCTAATTTTGAAAAGTTTTTTCGAATTTCCTCAAATAACCCTCTTGCTTTCATACATGCATGAATAACTGCAATGTTACAAGTTATATAAATTCGTTTAATGCATAAAATATAAATTTACTATCAGTTGAAGCAGTGTCTTGATGGATAATTTGTAATACCGTTAAGATTTCTATTGTACATTTATCTATTTCTTTTACTACAACCCGAATTTCCTAAAACAGATAATTATAGAATCGACGTATTTTAAACGTATTTTGTATTTTCGTACCTCTCGTGTGTCTTGTTCTGAAGATAAATAATCACGAAAAGAAGAAAATATATTAGCCATAATCGGATTAGTCATTTTTGTCTTCTTACAACATTCACAAATATAAATTACTTAATTGTTTATTATAAGGAAAAAAGAGAATATAAACAATATTGAAATGTCGGTACGGCTCATCAGTACCTAAAATTTTAAAATACTAAATGCGTACAGTAATACAACATAACCATAAACATAACAATAGATAAGAAAATTTATGATTGTATTATGCATCGATGGTATTATGTAACACTAGTCAATGAACATAACCATAGATTAAAGATAACCTAGACCATCGACGTTTACTAATGGCATGCCTTAGCGATCAAAAGTATGGTACTTTTCGAGCCAAGAAATTATTACCCTTTGTGTATCTATTATCTATGATTATTACAATGGCATACGGCTAAGGCACGTCCATTAATATATGTCTATGACCTAGACCTTATCCGAACCCTTATAATCATACTGTATGGTGAAATTTCCCTTCAGTGGACACTCGTGGGATGGGATTAACAATAATTGTCCGCTTAGGACAAAAAAGAAACATTATTTAACCTAAATATGTTTACTAAAGATATGTACTATCTGTGTATGCTACCTGTGACTGGTATAACTTTACTTCTTGCTGCAGTGAACCATTCGTTACATAATCTATCAATATTTCTTCCCTCGATTACTACATCACCTTCCCAACCCAATCCAACCTAACTTAATCACCATTCTAACGGTGCCTTTCGTTAGTGATGTTAATCTTTTTTGATAATTTACTGGCACTCAGCTTTTCTTTCTGATAAGTCGATTTTTTTTTTAAAGTTAAAACATTGCATGTAGGTACCATATTAATCCACAAATGCTTTGAAATTACCAAATTGTATGTATGTAACTTACAGTTTAACACACTATCAACCTGTTTATCTAATCACAGAATATTTAGTCTGCTATATTGGCTATTATACTGGGGAGTTGACTCCGGGAATGATTTCTTATTAATCAGTTTTCTGCATTTGAACCATCCGCGTCCGTTGAAGAGTTGAGTAGAGGTCTTGCTCTGTACTATTCCATTAAAAAAAGGTATCCGCTGACGAGCGGTGTCCGTTAAGGGAGATTTTACTGTATATGGTTTTAAATACATTTAACTTCTTTTAACAAAATTTAGACAACAACGTGATGAAAAAAGCATATATTGTTATTTTGGAGTAAAAAGAGAATTTCTTATTAGCCTTTTACATACTGGTTATTTTTAATAAATAAGTGTATAATACAATTGTGTATTTTTGTAGCATCTACTAGTGATAAAATGAAATTAAATAAACTACAACCATACGCTTATATAAGTGGTGAAGGATCATCAGCTTCTCCAAATCAATTGAGTGTACGCACCTCTACACATACTCACAATACGCTTAATAGTCATAGGTAAGTTTATTATTTATAATAGATTATTTATATATAACTTGTAAATTAACTTATCAACATTAAATAATTTTATATTCAAAGCTTATTCGGCAATTAACTGAGCATATTACGTTACGCTCATGTTTTAAACATATCGGAGGAAAAATATATGGTTTAGTTCTCGATATTGTGTATATAGTTAACAGTTAACGTAATTAACAGGCACCTCATAAGAAGTTGTGAATAAAAAAATAATGTAAAACATTAAGCGATGTGCTCATTCCTTCTTTCTCGCTTGCAATCATCCAAGTTAGAGTAATAAATTAAAATAATGGCAACCAGTACTTGCGACCATTTTTTTTACAAGCAACCAAAACATACTTGTTTATACTTGAGGGTTGCGACTAACTGAGAGCTGGCAACCAATTTTACATTGTTCACTTCATTTTATTTCTAATAACGTTTAATTCACAATTTATTACACAAATCAAAGACTATATTAAAGGTATTTGCATCTAATTACTTTCTGACAGTTGCCGAAATGTTAGTTCATATGAATGAGTTCTACTTGGTAACACTTCCTAAAATTAAACATTACAGTGACTAATTTTTCATTCAGAAGAAGCATTCTTCAAACACTGACTGTAGCAACACTAGTAAATAAACCAACATTGCAGTAAGACATTTTTAAGGCATAAAATGTAATACATACTGTGATGTGTCAGAGGGAGAGACATGCAACTGACACAACCCTCTACTGCAATGAATTTAACTATGATAAGAAACCCTGTATGAGCTATCCACATTAGCATTATTCAAAAAATAGTGTCCTCAACCATTCTAGTATTCGCGTGAAATAACTTTCCTCCTACGAAAACAGTTTAAGAAGGAGCTGAACTATAGAACTTGTAAAATACCGAAAAAATAAAGAAATGAAGTATTTATACACAAACTGATGAATAGTTGCTTACAGTGCCAATGTATTGGAAATCCCGCTGTCAAACGAAACGGAAAAACTTCCCGCCAAATTGAACTCGCAGTATGGCGACTCAACTTCGAAACCTGCAAATAACAAAAGTAAAAGCATCGTTCAGAAAAACAATTTCGTTATGGAAGTAACGTGATGTACGACACTCAACCTGTGCACTTGCGCAGGAATTTCGGTCGTCGTTTATGTTGTATCTTTGCCACTGATGTATGTGGCAATATTACGCTGCTGTTGTTGCCAAGAGTATGAAATGCCTGTTTGATTTTTGCATTTGCACAAACTAATGTCATTTACGTGGCTTTCTTTCTGACGAGCTTATTGTAAGGCCAAGAAAAATCTTAAGAAAATGATAACAATTGAATAAAATAACTGCGAACATCAGACGAACATGTTTCGTGCTTGTTATCTCCTGTTGTGTATAAAAAGAAAAACAGAACGAGTGTTTTTTCCAGCTGTTAAATAGGTAATAGGGAAATGTTTACAATTACTCACCGATTAATAGAGTTCAGAGCCATTTTGAATAATTTTTCATTGTTACTACACCCTCTATGTTTATTAAATAACTTATTTTAACAATTGAACGAAATATTTGTATGCAATTAATGTTTTTGTTTGCTAGTGAAGAAATATTAGTAATGATCTAATAATATGCAAGTAAGTCAACGCGAAATGGAAAACGTTTTATTGTAAATTTTTGTGATAATTACATCGTCATGTAGTATTATCAAATAGGGATTTTTAGTTGTAGTTTCATTCAGTTGCGATGGAACACAGTAATATCATTTACTTTTACTACTAATACATAAAACATTACATAAAATTTTTATATATACATATATATATATAAAATAGCACCTTTACTTAAACGTGACGACTTCGTAAAGAGCCTTTCTAAAAAATAAACTTTTTCTTATTTCAGTTATTCCAATATTTATTAGCTTCAACACGTGCAGATAGAATTTGTGATAAGAATATGTTTCAATCTCTTGTAATACTGTAGCCAAAATTTTTGATTGACCAAAAGTACACCAAACAATTTACTGGATTTAGTTACAACATTTAAGATAATAATTTCATACGACAGTAAAATGATTTTTATTTTCATTAAGGTTTTATTTTTCATCTTCAATAGGTAGTACATTAATACGTTGGTTTTTATACAAAATATTTTTGAGGAGTAACCAAATAATCTAAAATAATATACTGTGTGTAACATCTATAAAGGAAAAGTCATATAGCTCATATCTACTTAAAAAAAAAAAGAAAAAAAAAACAAAATGTAAAAATCATCAGGCATTGTCGAAAATTGCATCCATGATAAGCCGTGTAAAGTAACTTAACTTGAAAACCTTTGTAACTTATTTTCGTGTAAAATAAAACTATGTAATTAAACAATGAAATATTAGTTGTAAGATTCATGAGGCTGTTCAATTAATTAGTAAATTGTTTCATTTTATAAATGAAAATGTTTTTGTGAAATGTACTTACATTTTTAGAATGAACTGTAAAGAAATGTATTTTTAACATGATCTTAATTTATTAAGTATTTTATATGATGGTTATGAAATTGTATTTTCATTGAAAAGAAAAGGAATTTTTAACTAAGTCGTTCTATATTTTTTTTTTATATACAATATACTTAATGATGTTTTATATAAATTCAGCTATCCATATATTTCGATACACATTTTCTGTGTAAGAAAGTTCTCTGAAAAGTTTCTGAACTACTTTGTTTTCCGTGTACTTAGTCGCAAAAATTTAGAAACGTGTTTTAAGACAATATTTTATACATCTGAAAAAGGTTAACGGTATTTAAATTTCGTTTTCCGAAGATGAAAATAAGACAAATCTGGTGTTGTGTATGTTTCTTTTCTATCATTATTTTGGGGAAAAATTTGTTTCGTTTTTTTTTTCATTTCATAAATGTTGTCTTACGGCATTATTAAGCTATTCTTTATTTTCTAGTCACTTCCTTATCTTTTCTGAGTACATAAAACCTAATTTATCCCGAAATATTGTATTTATAAATGTAAATATTTCTAACAATCATTTTCTGGGTGACATTTTGTTTTTGTTCCATAGAATCAGTATTGTTTCTTTTTTTATTTTTAATATCAAAATCTGCATCTTAGTATTTTAGATTCGTGAGATGTAGTTAATTTATGAGTTTGTTAATAACGGTTTTGTCGATTACATATAACACAATAGATTTAACGAACTTTAAGGAGAACTTTCTTTGGCGTAAAATAAAAATTAAAATTTTAACATTGGGAAAAACAAAACTCTATTTTTTAATTTTTTGTTTGCATCCAAAGGTTGAGGCAAGGTTTGTTTTTCGTAAGTAAAATTTCACAAAACATTTATTTTTAGCTTATACTGTGCTTTACGTGAAAGTACTAGTGGAAGTAAAAAAAACTTGAAAAAAAATAACAAATTGGAAATAAAAACATTAAAGAACACAAATAATTGATATCAGCTCTCTCACTCTCTTTCTCCCTTTGTCTTTGTTAATAAATATTGTGGAGATTAAAATAAAATTTGAAAGAATCTAGAGTAACGCCTTGGTCCTGAAAACACTTAAAGAGCTGACATTTAATTTATATGTAAAATTTCTGTAAATTTTATGCGACATTGGTTTCAGTTAAGTTAAATAAAGACGTTACTCCAGTTCTGAAAGTAATAGAATCAATGGTGCAAATTTAGAAATTGTAAGTCACATTCCTACTTCTCTGTAAAACTACAAAATAATGAATTAACAGTTGTAAGTGCAGGTAATGGTGAAACTCATATTATTGTACATTTTGTATTAGCTCTGTTATTTTATTAATTAAAAATAATAAACCAAACTTAAGGCTGTTAATTCGCAATTCAATTTAGCGAACCCAGCAATGCAGTTTAGGTATCTTCCTTGCAGTAAATTTCTGTTTTTTTTTTCAAAGACGATAGAAAGTAAGAAAAAAGAAATAATAATAAAAATGAATCGGAATCTGTGATCGGATATAAATTGTAAGTTAAGTATATCGTTCTTTTGCAGCAAGTTTCCCATTCTGCATTGCTCTAAAAGAAAAAAAAAATGCGCTTAATATTTACTATCGCTGATCGGATAAGATCTTAGAAGTGGGTAGCATGTTTGTTTTCATTGTTGGGTGTCAGTTGTAATTAAATTTTGTTGCTGTTACCGATTACTAAGATCTTATTGTTTGAACAAATTGTAGTATGTGGTATTCCTTTTTATAAACGCGATTAATATACGGGTCTCTTTATGAACGTTCTTGGGTTTCTAATTAGATCATCTGAATGTGAATATTGTAAATATAGGTTTAGCTATGTGTATGAGTGATAAATAAAATCTGTCACGTAGGTTTCCGCTAATTATTTTTATCCTTTAAATTTTAACTTAATTCTAATTTAGAATTAAAAAGATAAATAAAGATACTTCATTACGTGCTTCGTATTCACAAATTTAATGATCAATAAAATTTAAGTCACTTGGTAAACGCTTATTGTTTTTATTCTAGTTTAATTAGTCATTAAATGAAATTAAGATAATATAGGGCGCGTAAATAACTGTCTTGCGTATATAGCACCCACACCTATACTGGGTGAAACATCTATTTTTTAAAAATTAGTCGTGGTAATTTGAGGGATCTTTGGGAGCAGACACGTGTTATCTTTTTCTACCATAACCGTATGATCCTAAGCAATCAAAAGCATCTTTAATTAAAGTCATTGAATTTAATAGCTTTTATTTGATTAGGTTACGGTAGGAATACTCACTTCGACTGTGTTGTCACGGTCATGTTTTGTTTACAGGAGCCTAAGAAAAACCCAGTTCTCACATATTTTAACCATCTACTCTACTCCCACTACCGTCTAAGAACACGTTTTTTAGTGTTCTAGAGGTCATCATCATTCCCCTCCACTTCTCAATAGCTAACTCTTACACAATTACTGTTACCTCATTTTTAATTTTCAGTTCCACCTTCTGTACCCCCACGTGTCCGCCCCCAACTAAAAACATTTATATGGTGTTCTACGAAGACACTCCAATCCCCCCACCTAGGCAACGGCTTCAACATCTAGACGAACTAGTAAGTAGATAGGTAATACTAAATAGATAAATGTGACCAAGTATTTACCTCATTTAAAAAGTATATTATTACATCAGACGAAAATCTAACCCAGACCGGTCCCGTAGCAAGCTAACAATGATTGTACTCAAAATACCCCTAATACTTACAAAATGTTCCTCTGCGAGAACTCAAAACTTTTTCACGAGAATTTCTATTATAAAGCTCGCGTTTTAGTCTCGAAAGCATAAGCATTGTTACCAATGACTTCCATTACTCTTTTTTACTTAAACCGAATTATTTGATACATGTACCAAGTATACTTGCGTCTACCCTACTTCCGAATTTCTACCAAGTAACACTACAGGTTTCCGATGAGTTTGCTGCGCGAATATCACTCAATTTTGATCATGTGGGCAGTGGCATGATATAATTTTTTCCATGTTTTTGAATTTTGTGCACATACTATCGCCTTGATTTGATACTATTAGCATAATAATCTTATAGTATTAATAAGAAGACAGGTACTTGGATTCAATTTCGATAAAGATTAGTAAAGTTAGAAATAACATTC
>NW_020439086.1:77896-96956 GCF_000699045.2 Agrilus planipennis
CTGTTAATCCGAAACGTTCAATGGCAAGCAGACTGACATAGATGGATAGTAAATCTAATTGATGTCGTGATATTGATAAGAATAAAATAAGATTGCAGAAGTCTTAAAAAAGTATAAGACACTGCCTAATAGCCAATTATTATTATTATTATTGGTTGATGCAATTTCTAGTTGTAAATTTATGTGAAAATGATCATAAGAAGTATTAAACGCCTTAAAAACGTTGACAAATACTAGATATTGTTATATTGAATGCAAAATTTGAAAAGTTTAGATACAATAAAAAGTAGAAAATAAAATTACATAAGAATGTTTTTTAAATATGTAAAAGTTTTATTTAACAATAAATATAAAAATATACTAAGGAAAAAATTTACTAAAAATAATATTTTTATAAAATAATACCTCACATTTAATATTTCGGATTAACGAATATAAAAATTTATTTCAACAGAAATATACCTTTAACGCATTTTTTCAGGGTATTTCTGTATTCGTATGACTATAAATAAAAGCTTGGGGGCTCATTAAAAGCGAAATTATGCAGAAAAATTACACAATATTTCGCTTCGTTTCACTACGTCTATTTGATAACTTTAATATCTAATGAGAGCCCAAGCTTTTATTCATAGTTATACGAATACAGAAATACCGTGAAGAAATAGGTTAAAACAGAATTGCCATTTGTAATTTTCATAGTAGCCCCTATTATATGGGTATCAAATGAAAGTACTTGATAAGTCAAACACAATAAGTAATGCGACGTTGTTATCAATCCAATATGACGGACGTCACTGGATTGCCATTTATAATTTTCATAGTAACCCCTATTATATGGGTATCAAATGAAAGTACTTAGTACAAATGACACACAATCAATTGGCATCAATTAAATTATCATATCTTTAATAGTTTTTGAATAAATTGACATTTAATTTCTATCAGCACCCCAAAACGGTTTTCCTTATTTTAACAGAACTAATTGACGCATAATTTATTGGCGAAGTTTAAATCAGTGTATTATTTATAATTTTAACCCTAGCGATGACAAAAGGTCAATTTGGTTTGCTTTCCACTCATGTAAACCATGGAACATTACATTATACAGCTAATTCAGGTAATAATACATAATTAAGTTAATATTACACATTATTAATCTGGTGTCAATTTAATTAGGGCTGTAGGTTATTCTGAACTTCAGTTCATCAGTTTTCTATAAAAATGCCTGGTCGGCGTTTATAGCACCACTACGTTTTGCTGATTTTCCCACAAAAATTCATAGAGAACATTGATTTGTGCGTTCAAATTTGCGAAAACTAGTTGTGAATGTTACAATTTCTAGCAATTATCAAAATGCAGTCGAATTTAATATTTGATACAATTAATTTTAATTGATCATTTTAAAACTTGTTATAAATCATAATTAATAACATTTTTCGATTATTCAGACAGTTATGCGGATAATATTGTTTAAAACAATTAATTTTGTTATTAATGAGTTACATTTCAAATTTTCATTATTAATTTAGGCAAGTATCATGCCTTGTAACTAATTCAATTTAAAAACAGTTGATATTTTAATAAGAGTTTATTAACAACAAGCTGTTTAGAAAATTTATTACTGTCATTATAATTGCTTTTCTTTCCAAAACTTGGCAGTACCCCAAAAGACAGTAAAAGTTATATACAGTATATTTATTTGATATTAACAGAGAAAAGGGTTCAACATTACTTTAACAATGTATTATGCACGTTATTTACGAAGGAGGCTAAATTAATTATATCCGAATACTGTTTCATAAGGCTTT
This sequence comes from Agrilus planipennis, assembly GCF_000699045.2. Lineage (NCBI taxonomy): Eukaryota > Metazoa > Arthropoda > Insecta > Coleoptera > Buprestidae > Agrilus > Agrilus planipennis. Next base: position 79,705 of record NW_020439086.1, read on the forward strand.
ATTTTACAGAAACATTGAAATAATTCGAGATGCCGTTCAATTATGGAGCTTTGATTGTGTCAGTCCTTCATCTCTTCCGAAAGTAGCTGTACCTATGGTCCTAAAGAAAGCATGAAAATGCGATCATTTCATCGGGAATGGAGACAGTGTGCTGTTGCTGAAGAAAGGATTTGTGGCAATGAACTGGTATGTAACAGTATCAATTAAAAAAAGTAAATGAGGCCCCAGAAACTATAATTTCTTATACGTTTGCTTTGTTAGGCAACTTTTAAACAACATTTTTGATATGGCAGATGCAGAACAGCAGAATTAATGTGGAATTGATCTTTTCATCAGTGTGAATGTCACTGATTTACTTGCTTTTAAAGTGGTAATTAATTACTTTTTCTTGCCCGTTTCTGTAGATTGCCCATTAAATGAGAAGGAATTGCAGTGAATTTTGGTGCTACTGAAACAACCGATTGTTTTGATGTCTTCACCTTGCAACATTCTGCAGTTAATGAGAATAGAATGCAATTGGAAATTGTTTGGAAGCCACTGAAACGACAAATTGTCAGCTGTGATATCTCTTCTAGATTTGGTTTGCTCTTCATACTGGTAAATTTTAGAACACTACTTTCTACAGTTAATTAAGGTAAGAATATATTACATATTTAATATTAATTGCTCTATTGATCTAATAGCGTTTCTTTTAACAATTATCTATTGTGCGTAATTTAAATGGACGTTTTAAATATCTATCGTCTACAGCATCTATGGTATTTGGTTTAGCATTTATCTATTGTTTACAGCTTTAAATTGACTATCGTGCCCCTATGGTTTTTTAAATATCTATTGTCTGCATTATCTGTCTATGATTATTTCACTTTTGTCTGTCGGATATGGTCTGTCATTATGTAAACTTACGCTTGTCTCCATTTTATAATTCGTCTATTTTACTTGCTTTCTAGTGCGTTTTTAGGTCTGTTCAATCTCATTCTAAATTAATAGTGTAATTAATATTTTTTTTATGCATTTCTACAGATCGTTCAAGAAATGAGATGGAATTAAAGTTCAGTTTGATAATACTGAAACAACCAGTGTACATGGGTGTGGTCTTTCATGAACTATCTTCATGATGTGCTGTTTTCGTCTTCGCCTTGCAACATTGTGCAGTTAATTTTCAACCGATGGGTGAGAAAAACTGGATAATTCCACTCGAATAACAAATTTTCTGCAGTGGTATTCCTCCTGGATTGGGATTGTTTTTCACACCTGCAATTTTTGTAACGTNTTGGTGGTACTATATGTTACAGTGCGAGTCGAAACTTGTAGACAACTGAATTTTTGATTTTAATAAAATAATCTAATCTTATTTGGTACATAAACGCCTACAAAAATAATTACGATTTTACTACACTTAACACTGTTAACGTAAATTAATTTTTTTCACTTTTTTTCGTATATTTCTCTAATGTGGGCATTTTTACCTTGGGTCCTGTACATTACAATTTTTTTACGACTTGTGATAGAGAAAGTTTTTTACAGTTAAAAATGCGGAGAAAAACACTGTTAGCTTTATCTGAGAAAATTGTGATGAGAGTATAAAAATTTAATAAAGTAATAATTGTCAAGCAGATAGATGCTTCTTAATCAAAAACAGCTCTTAATTAAGAATAAAAGTAAAGTACTCCTTTCTTTAGTTAGCTGTGAGTTGAATTATGTTTATTTTTTTTTGTGATTTCAGTAATAGTCTATAACAGCAATTTCAAGAACAGTTGTAGTTATGTTGAATACTTTTGTACTTGTAATTTTCATAGTAACCCCTATGATGTGGATATGAAATGAAAGGGCTCGATAAGTGAAACACAATAAGTTATGACGCTATTATAAATCCAACGTGACGGTTGTCACGCAATGGCGATTTATAATTTTCAAAGTAACCCCCATGATATGAGTGTCAAATGAAAGGGTTTGATAGGCGAAAGGCAGTAAGTAATGTGACGTTTTTATCAATCCAATACGGCGGACGTCACAGAATTGCTATTTGTAATTTTCATAGTAGCCCCTATTATATGGGTATCAAATGAAAGTACTTGCTAAGTCAAACGCAATAAGTAATGCGACGTTGTTATCAATCCAATATGACGGACCTCACTGGAATGCCGTTCATAATTTTCATAGTAACCCGTACGATATGGGTATTAAACGAAAGGGCTTGATAGGTGAATCAAAATAAGTTAGGTGACGTAATTATCAATCCAATATGGCGGACGTCACAGAATTGCCATTTGTAATTTTCATAGTAACCCCTATTATATGGGTATCAAATGAAAGTACTTGATAAGTCAAACACAATAAGTAATGCGACGTTGTTATCAATCCAATATGGCGGACGTCACTGAATTGCCGTTCATAATTTTCATAGTATCCCCGTACGATATGGGTATCAAATGAAAGAGCTTGATAAGCGGATCAACATAAGTTAGGTGGCGAAATTATCAATCCAATATGGCGGACGTCACTGAATTGCCGTTCGTAATTTTCATAGTATCCCCGTACGATATGGGTATCAAATGAAAGAGCTTGATAAGCGGATCAACATAAGTTAGGTGGCGAAATTATCAATCCAATATGGCGGACGTCACAGAATTGTCATTTGTAATTTTCATAGTAACCCCTATTATATGGGTATCAAATGAAAGTACTTGATAAGTCAAACACAATAAGTAATGCGACGTTGTTATCAATCCAATATGGCGGACGTCACTGAATTGCCGTTCATAATTTTCATAGTAACCCGTACGATATGGGTATCAAACGAAAGGGCTTGATAGGTGAATCAAAATAAGTTAGGTGACGTAATTATCAATCCAATATGGCGGACGTCACTGAATTGCCGTTCATAATTTTCATAGTAACCCGTACGATATGGGTATCAAACGAAAGGGCTTGATAGGTGAATCAAAATAAGTTAGGTGACGTAATTATCAATCCAATATGGCGGACGTCACAGAATTGTCATTTGTAATTTTCATAGTAACCCCTATTATATGGGTATCAAATGAAAGTACTTGATAAGTCAAACACAATAAGTAATGCGACGTTGTTATCAATCCAATATGGCGGACGTCACTGAATTGCCGTTCATAATTTTCATAGTATCCCCGTACGATATGGGTATCAAATGAAAGAGCTTGATAAGCGGATCAACATAAGTTAGGTGGCGAAATTATCAATCCAATATGGCGGACGTCACTGAATTGCCGTTCGTAATTTTCATAGTATCCCCGTACGATATGGGTATCAAATGAAAGAGCTTGATAAGCGGATCAACATAAGTTAGGTGGCGAAATTATCAATCCAATATGGCGGACGTCACAGAATTGTCATTTGTAATTTTCATAGTAACCCCTATTATATGGGTATCAAATGAAAGTACTTGATAAGTCAAACACAATAAGTAATGCGACGTTGTTATCAATCCAATATGGCGGACGTCACTGAATTGCCGTTCATAATTTTCATAGTAACCCGTACGATATGGGTATCAAACGAAAGGGCTTGATAGGTGAATCAAAATAAGTTAGGTGACGTAATTATCAATCCAATATGGCGGACGTCACTGAATTGCCGTTCATAATTTTCATAGTAACCCGTACGATATGGGTATCAAACGAAAGGGCTTGATAGGTGAATCAAAATAAGTTAGGTGACGTAATTATCAATCCAATATGGCGGACGTCACAGAATTGTCATTTGTAATTTTCATAGTAACCCCTATTATATGGGTATCAAATGAAAGTACTTGATAAGTCAAACACAATAAGTAATGCGACGTTGTTATCAATCCAATATGGCGGACGTCACTGAATTGCCGTTCATAATTTTCATAGTATCCCCGTACGATATGGGTATCAAATGAAAGAGCTTGATAAGCGGATCAACATAAGTTAGGTGGCGAAATTATCAATCCAATATGGCGGACGTCACTGAATTGCCGTTCATAATTTTCATAGTATCCCCGTACGATATGGGTATCAAATGAAAGAGCTTGATAAGCGGATCAACATAAGTTAGGTGGCGAAATTATCAATCCAATATGGCGGACGTCACAGAATTGCCATTTGTAATTTTCATAGTAACCCCTATTATATGGGTATCAAATGAAAGTACTTGATAAGTCAAACACAATAAGTAATGCGACGTTGTTATCAATCCAATATGGCGGACGTCACTGAATTGCCGTTCATAATTTTCATAGTATCCCCGTACGATATGGGTATCAAATGAAAGAGCTTGATAAGCGGATCAACATAAGTTAGGTGGCGAAATTATCAATCCAATATGGCGGACGTCACAGAATTGCCATTTGTAATTTTCATAGTCACCCGTACGATATGGGTATCAAATGAAAGGGTTTGATAGGCGGATCAACATAAGTTAGCTGGCGAAATTATCAATCCAATATGGCGGAAGTCACAGAATTGCCATTTGTAATTTTCATGGTAACCCCTACGGTATGGGTATTAAATAAGAGGCCTTGATAAGCGAATCATAATAAGTAATGCGACGTTATTATGAATCCAATATGGCGGACGTCACGGAATTGCTATTTGTAATTTCCAGCGTAACCCCTATGACATAGGTAACAAATGATAGAGCTCGATAGGTGAAGCACAATAACCAATGTGACGTTATTATAAATCCAATATGGCGGACGTCACAGAATTGCGGTTTTATAATTTTCAAAGTAACCCCTACGATATGGGTATCAAATGAAAGGGCTTGATAAGCGAAACGCAATAAGTAATATGGCGTTTTTATAAATCCATTATGGCGGACGTCACAGAGTTGCGGTTTCATAATTTTCATAGTAACTCCTACGTTATGGGTATCAAATGAAAGCGCTTGATAAGCGAAACACTGTAAAGCATGTGAAGCTATTACAAATTCAATATGGCGGATGTCACGGAACTGCTATTTGTAATTTTCAGAGTAACCCCTATAACATGGGTAACAAATGATAAAGCTCGATAGGCGAAGCACAATAACTAATGTGACGTTTTTATCAATCCACTATTGCGGACGTCACAGTATTGCGGTTAATATTTTATCGTAGTTACCCCTACGATATAGGAAGCAAATGAAAGGACTTGATAAGCGAAGCACAATAACTAATGTGATGTTATTATAAATCCAATATGTCGGATGTCACCGAATTGCGATTTATAATTTTCAGAGGGATCCCTATGTATGGTATGAGTATTAAATGAAATCGTTTGATAAGCGATACACCATGAATAATGTGGCGGTCATTCTAAATACAATATACCGGAAGTCTCGTATGATATTTCAATATTATTATGATAAGTAGCTGACCTGATGATGGAGCTGGAATGTGGCCATGACTAAAGATATTTACTCCTTGCTAAGAGAAATAGAGCATTTGAGTGGTGAATGGAATGCGCCCCCCGTGTTGAAGGATGTCATATCTGTAACGTACAGGCCCCAATGCTAAGGTTACTATGTTGTTTTATACCTAGAATCAAAGCTATCCGCAAATGATTATCAGTATGTCGCTTTGAGTAGTCAGATCGCTAAAAGGACTGCGGATCGAGGAACTGGATAACTCGAAACTGACTGGAAAGAAACCATGTAATGATGATCCATTGATAGAAATGATCAGAATGAGAAATATACAGACAAAATAAAATGATGGTTATTTAATAGCCAACCCTGTTATTCTATTTGTGTGATAAATAGATTACAATATGCAGAACAGGGTTTCAAAAGGAGGTGCATGCGAAATACATGTACGTCAGTTCACTTAACTCTTATCTCCAAGGGTCAATATCTTAATTTTCACGTGGTAGAACCTGTTAATCCGAAACGTTCAATGGCAAGCAGACTGACATAGATGGATAGTAAATCTAATTGATGTCGTGATATTGATAAGAATAAAATAAGATTGCAGAAGTCTTAAAAAAGTATAAGACACTGCCTAATAGCCAATTATTATTATTATTATTGGTTGATGCAATTTCTAGTTGTAAATTTATGTGAAAATGATCATAAGAAGTATTAAACGCCTTAAAAACGTTGACAAATACTAGATATTGTTATATTGAATGCAAAATTTGAAAAGTTTAGATACAATAAAAAGTAGAAAATAAAATTACATAAGAATGTTTTTTAAATATGTAAAAGTTTTATTTAGTAACCCGTACGATATGGGTATTAAACGAAAGGGCTTGATAGGTGAATCAAAATAAGTTAGGTGACGTAATTATCAATCCAATATGGCGGACGTCACAGAATTGCCATTTGTAATTTTCATAGTAACCCCTATTATATGGGTATCAAATGAAAGTACTTGATAAGTCAAACACAATAAGTAATGCGACGTTGTTATCAATCCAATATGGCGGACGTCACTGAATTGCCGTTCATAATTTTCATAGTAACCCGTACGATATGGGTATCAAACGAAAGGGCTTGATAGGTGAATCAAAATAAGTTAGGTGACGTAATTATCAATCCAATATGGCGGACGTCACAGAATTGCCATTTGTAATTTTCATAGTAACCCCTATTATATGGGTATCAAATGAAAGTACTTGATAAGTCAAACACAATAAGTAATGCGACGTTGTTATCAATCCAATATGGCGGACGTCACTGAATTGCCGTTCATAATTTTCATAGTAACCCGTACGATATGGGTATCAAACGAAAGGGCTTGATAGGTGAATCAAAATAAGTTAGGTGACGTAATTATCAATCCAATATGGCGGACGTCACAGAATTGCCATTTGTAATTTTCATAGTAACCCCTATTATATGGGTATCAAATGAAAGTACTTGATAAGTCAAACACAATAAGTAATGCGACGTTGTTATCAATCCAATATGGCGGACGTCACTGAATTGCCGTTCATAATTTTCATAGTAACCCGTACGATATGGGTATCAAACGAAAGGGCTTGATAGGTGAATCAAAATAAGTTAGGTGACGTAATTATCAATCCAATATGGCGGACGTCACAGAATTGCCATTTGTAATTTTCATAGTAACCCCTATTATATGGGTATCAAATGAAAGTACTTGATAAGTCAAACACAATAAGTAATGCGACGTTGTTATCAATCCAATATGGCGGACGTCACTGAATTGCCGTTCATAATTTTCATAGTAACCCGTACGATATGGGTATCAAACGAAAGGGCTTGATAGGTGAATCAAAATAAGTTAGGTGACGTAATTATCAATCCAATATGGCGGACGTCACAGAATTGCCATTTGTAATTTTCATAGTAACCCCTATTATATGGGTATCAAATGAAAGTACTTGATAAGTCAAACACAATAAGTAATGCGACGTTGTTATCAATCCAATATGGCGGACGTCACTGAATTGCCGTTCATAATTTTCATAGTAACCCGTACGATATGGGTATCAAACGAAAGGGCTTGATAGGTGAATCAAAATAAGTTAGGTGACGTAATTATCAATCCAATATGGCGGACGTCACAGAATTGCCATTTGTAATTTTCATAGTAACCCCTATTATATGGGTATCAAATGAAAGTACTTGATAAGTCAAACACAATAAGTAATGCGACGTTGTTATCAATCCAATATGGCGGACGTCACTGAATTGCCGTTCATAATTTTCATAGTAACCCGTACGATATGGGTATCAAACGAAAGGGCTTGATAGGTGAATCAAAATAAGTTAGGTGACGTAATTATCAATCCAATATGGCGGACGTCACAGAATTGCCATTTGTAATTTTCATAGTAACCCCTATTATATGGGTATCAAATGAAAGTACTTGATAAGTCAAACACAATAAGTAATGCGACGTTGTTATCAATCCAATATGGCGGACGTCACTGAATTGCCGTTCATAATTTTCATAGTAACCCGTACGATATGGGTATCAAACGAAAGGGCTTGATAGGTGAATCAAAATAAGTTAGGTGACGTAATTATCAATCCAATATGGCGGACGTCACAGAATTGCCATTTGTAATTTTCATAGTAACCCCTATTATATGGGTATCAAATGAAAGTACTTGATAAGTCAAACACAATAAGTAATGCGACGTTGTTATCAATCCAATATGGCGGACGTCACTGAATTGCCGTTCATAAATTTTATAGTCACCCGTACGATATGGGTATCAAATGAAAGGGTTTGATAGGCGGATCAACATAAGTTAGCTGGCGAAATTATCAATCCAATATGGCGGAAGTCACAGAATTGCCATTTGTAATTTTCATGGTAACCCCTACGGTATGGGTATTAAATAAGAGGCCTTGATAAGCGAATCATAATAAGTAATGCGACGTTATTATGAATCCAATATGGCGGACGTCACGGAATTGCTATTTGTAATTTCCAGCGTAACCCCTATGACATAGGTAACAAATGATAGAGCTCGATAGGTGAAGCACAATAACCAATGTGACGTTATTATAAATCCAATATGGCGGACGTTACAGAATTGCGGTTTTATAATTTTCAAAGTAACCCCTACGATATGGGTATCAAATGAAAGGGCTTGATAAGCGAAACGCAATAAATAATATGGCGTTTTTATAAATCCATTATGGCGGACGTCACAGAGTTGCGGTTTCATAATTTTCATAGTAACTCCTACGTTATGGGTATCAAATGAAAGCGCTTGATAAGCGAAACACTGTAAAGCATGTGAAGCTATTACAAATTCAATATGGCGGATGTCACGGAACTGCTATTTGTAATTTTCAGAGTAACCCCTATAACATGGGTAACAAATGATAAAGCTCGATAGGCGAAGCACAATAACTAATGTGACGTTTTTATCAATCCACTATTGCGGACGTCACAGTATTGCGGTTAATATTTTATCGTAGTTACCCCTACGATATAGGAAGCAAATGAAAGGACTTGATAAGCGAAGCACAATAACTAATGTGATGTTATTATAAATCCAATATGTCGGATGTCACCGAATTGCGATTTATAATTTTCAGAGGGATCCCTATGTATGGTATGAGTATTAAATGAAATCGTTTGATAAGCGATACACCATGAATAATGTGGCGGTCATTCTAAATACAATATACCGGAAGTCTCGTATGATATTTCAATATTATTATGATAAGTAGCTGACCTGATGATGGAGCTGGAATGTGGCCATGACTAAAGATATTTACTCCTTGCTAAGAGAAATAGAGCATTTGAGTGGTGAATGGAATGCGCCCCCCGTGTTGAAGGATGTCATATCTGTAACGTACAGGCCCCAATGCTAAGGTTACTATGTTGTTTTATACCTAGAATCAAAGCTATCCGCAAATGATTATCAGTATGTCGCTTTGAGTAGTCAGATCGCTAAAAGGACTGCGGATCGAGGAACTGGATAACTCGAAACTGACTGGAAAGAAACCATGTAATGATGATCCATTGATAGAAATGATCAGAATGAGAAATATACAGACAAAATAAAATGATGGTTATTTAATAGCCAACCCTGTTATTCTATTTGTGTGATAAATAGATTACAATATGCAGAACAGGGTTTCAAAAGGAGGTGCATGCGAAATACATGTACGTCAGTTCACTTAACTCTTATCTCCAAGGGTCAATATCTTAATTTTCACGTGGTAGAACCTGTTAATCCGAAACGTTCAATGGCAAGCAGACTGACATAGATGGATAGTAAATCTAATTGATGTCGTGATATTGATAAGAATAAAATAAGATTGCAGAAGTCTTAAAAAAGTATAAGACACTGCCTAATAGCCAATTATTATTATTATTATTGGTTGATGCAATTTCTAGTTGTAAATTTATGTGAAAATGATCATAAGAAGTATTAAACGCCTTAAAAACGTTGACAAATACTAGATATTGTTATATTGAATGCAAAATTTGAAAAGTTTAGATACAATAAAAAGTAGAAAATAAAATTACATAAGAATGTTTTTTAAATATGTAAAAGTTTTATTTAGTAACCCGTACGATATGGGTATTAAACGAAAGGGCTTGATAGGTGAATCAAAATAAGTTAGGTGACGTAATTATCAATCCAATATGGCGGACGTCACAGAATTGTCATTTGTAATTTTCATAGTAACCCCTATTATATGGGTATCAAATGAAAGTACTTGATAAGTCAAACACAATAAGTAATGCGACGTTGTTATCAATCCAATATGGCGGACGTCACTGAATTGCCGTTCATAATTTTCATAGTAACCCGTACGATATGGGTATCAAACGAAAGGGCTTGATAGGTGAATCAAAATAAGTTAGGTGACGTAATTATCAATCCAATATGGCGGACGTCACTGAATTGCCGTTCATAATTTTCATAGTAACCCGTACGATATGGGTATCAAACGAAAGGGCTTGATAGGTGAATCAAAATAAGTTAGGTGACGTAATTATCAATCCAATATGGCGGACGTCACAGAATTGTCATTTGTAATTTTCATAGTAACCCCTATTATATGGGTATCAAATGAAAGTACTTGATAAGTCAAACACAATAAGTAATGCGACGTTGTTATCAATCCAATATGGCGGACGTCACTGAATTGCCGTTCATAATTTTCATAGTATCCCCGTACGATATGGGTATCAAATGAAAGAGCTTGATAAGCGGATCAACATAAGTTAGGTGGCGAAATTATCAATCCAATATGGCGGACGTCACTGAATTGCCGTTCGTAATTTTCATAGTATCCCCGTACGATATGGGTATCAAATGAAAGAGCTTGATAAGCGGATCAACATAAGTTAGGTGGCGAAATTATCAATCCAATATGGCGGACGTCACAGAATTGTCATTTGTAATTTTCATAGTAACCCCTATTATATGGGTATCAAATGAAAGTACTTGATAAGTCAAACACAATAAGTAATGCGACGTTGTTATCAATCCAATATGGCGGACGTCACTGAATTGCCGTTCATAATTTTCATAGTAACCCGTACGATATGGGTATCAAACGAAAGGGCTTGATAGGTGAATCAAAATAAGTTAGGTGACGTAATTATCAATCCAATATGGCGGACGTCACTGAATTGCCGTTCATAATTTTCATAGTAACCCGTACGATATGGGTATCAAACGAAAGGGCTTGATAGGTGAATCAAAATAAGTTAGGTGACGTAATTATCAATCCAATATGGCGGACGTCACAGAATTGTCATTTGTAATTTTCATAGTAACCCCTATTATATGGGTATCAAATGAAAGTACTTGATAAGTCAAACACAATAAGTAATGCGACGTTGTTATCAATCCAATATGGCGGACGTCACTGAATTGCCGTTCATAATTTTCATAGTATCCCCGTACGATATGGGTATCAAATGAAAGAGCTTGATAAGCGGATCAACATAAGTTAGGTGGCGAAATTATCAATCCAATATGGCGGACGTCACTGAATTGCCGTTCATAATTTTCATAGTATCCCCGTACGATATGGGTATCAAATGAAAGAGCTTGATAAGCGGATCAACATAAGTTAGGTGGCGAAATTATCAATCCAATATGGCGGACGTCACAGAATTGCCATTTGTAATTTTCATAGTAACCCCTATTATATGGGTATCAAATGAAAGTACTTGATAAGTCAAACACAATAAGTAATGCGACGTTGTTATCAATCCAATATGGCGGACGTCACTGAATTGCCGTTCATAATTTTCATAGTAACCCGTACGATATGGGTATCAAACGAAAGGGCATGATAGGTAAATCAAAATAAGTTAGGTGACGAAATTATCAATCCAATATGGCGGACGTCACAGAATTGCCATTTGTAATTTTCATAGTAACCCCTATTATATGGGTATCAAATGAAAGTACTTGATAAGTCAAACACAATAAATAATGCGACGTTGTTATCAATCCAATATGACGGACGTCACTGAATTGCCGTTCATAATTTTCATAGTAACCCGTACTATATGGGTATCAAATGAAAGGGCTTGATAGGCGGATCACAATAAGTTAGGTGACGAAATTTTCAATCCAATACGGCGGACGTCACAGAATTGCTATTTGTAATTTTCATAGTAGCCCCCATTATATGGGCATCAACTGAAAGTACTTCATAAGCCAAGCACAATAAGCACTGCGACCTTATTTTCAATCCAATATGGCGGACGTCGCAGAATTGCTATTTGTAATTTCCAAAGTAACCCCTATGATATGGGTTTCAAATGAAAGGACTTGACAAGCAAAACACAATAAGTAATGGGACGTAATTATCAATCCAATATGGCGGACGTTTCAGAATTGCGGTTTTATAATTTTCAAAGTTAACATTAAGTAAAGCGACCTTATTTTTAATCCAATATGTCGCAGAATTGCTATTTGTAATTTTCATAGTAACTCCTATTATATGGGTTTCAAATAAAAGGGCATGATAAACGAATCATGATAAGTAATGTGATGTTAATTATAAATCCAACATGGTGGACATCTCAGAATTGTTGTTAAGAATTTTCGGAGTAACGTATAACATTCGTATTAAATGATAGAGCTCGATAGACGAAGCGCAATAACGAATGTGACGTTTTTATCAATCCAATATTGCGGACTTCACAGTATTGCGGTTAATAATTATCGTAGTAACCCCTACTATATGGGTAGCAAATGAAAGGGCTTGATAAGCGACGCACAATAACTAATGTGACGTTATTATAAATCCAATATGGTGGATGTTACAAAATTGCGGTTTTATAATTTTCATAGTAACCCCTACGGTATGGGTATCAAAGAAGGGACTTGATAAGCCAAACACAATAAATATTCCGACGTTATTATCAATCCAATATAGAGGACGTCACAGAATTGCCATTTGTAATTTTCAAAGTAACCCCTATTATATGGATATCAAATGAAAGTACTTGATAAGTCAAACACAATAAGTAATGCGACGTTGTTATCAATTCAATATGGCGGACGTCACTGAATTGCCGTTCATAATTTTCATAGTCACCCGTACGATATGGGTATCAAATGAAGGAGCTTGATAAGCGGATCAACATAAGTTAGGTGGCGAAATTATCAATCCAATATGGCGGACGTCACAGAATTGCAATTTGTAATTTTCATAGTAGCCCCTATTATGTGGGTATCATATGAAAATACTTGATAAGTCAAACACAATAAATAATGCGACGTTGTTATCAATCCAATATGACGGACGTCACTGAATTGCCGTTCATAATTTTCATAATAACCCGTACGATATGGGTATCAAACGAAAGGGCTTGATAGGCGGATCAACATAAGTTTGGTGACGTAATTATCAATCCAATATGGCGGACGTCACAGAATTGCCATTTGTAATTTTCATAGTAACCCCTATTATATGGGTATCAAATGAAAGTACTTGATAAGTCAAACACAATAAGTAATGCGACGTTGTTATCAATCCAATATTGCGGACGTCACTGAATTGCCGTTTATAATTTTCATAATAACCCGTACGAAATGGGTATCAAACGAAAGGGCTTGATAGGTAAATCAAAATAAGTTAGGTGACGCAATTATCAATCCAATATGGCAGACGTCACAGCATTGCCATTTGTAATTTTCATAGTAACCCCTATTATATGGGTATCAAATGAAAGTACTTGATAAGTCCAACACAATAAGTAATGCGACGTTGTTATCAATCCAATATGGCGGACGTCACTGAATTGCCGTTCATAATTTTCATAGTAACCCGTACGATATGGGTATCAAACGAAAGGGCTTGATAGGTGAATCAAAATAAGTTAGGTGACGTAAGTATCAATCCAATATGGCGGACGTCACAGAATTGCTTTCTGAAATTTTCATAGGAACCCCTATTATACGGGTATCAAATGAAAGTACTTGATAAGTCAAACACAATAAGTAATGCGACTTTGTTTTCAATCCAATATGACGGACGTCACTGAATTGCCGTTCATGATTTTCATAGTAACCCGTACGATATGGGTATCAAACGAAAGGGCTTAATAGGTGAATCAAAATAAGTTAGGTGACGTAAGTATCAATCCAATATGGCGGACGTCACAGAATTGCTATTTGTAATTTTCATAGTATCCCCGTACGATATGGGTATCAAATGAAAAAGCTGGATAAGCGGATCAACATGAGTTAGGTGGCGAAATTATCAATCCAATATGGCGGACGTCACAGAATTGCCATTTGTAATTTTCATAGTAACCCCTATTATATGGGTATCAAATGAAAGTACTTGATAAGTCAAACACAATAAGTAATGCGACGTTGTTATCAATCCAATATGGCGGACGTCACTGAATTGCCGTTCATAATTTTCATAGTAACCCGTACGATATGGGTATCAAACGAAAGGGCTTGATAGGTGAATCAAAATAAGTTAGGTGACGTAATTATCAATCCAATATGGCGGACGTCACTGAATTGCCGTTCATAATTTTCATAGTAACCCGTACGATATGGGTATCAAACGAAAGGGCTTGATAGGTGAATCAAAATAAGTTAGGTGACGTAATTATCAATCCAATATGGCGGACGTCACAGAATTGTCATTTGTAATTTTCATAGTAACCCCTATTATATGGGTATCAAATGAAAGTACTTGATAAGTCAAACACAATAAGTAATGCGACGTTGTTATCAATCCAATATGGCGGACGTCACTGAATTGCCGTTCATAATTTTCATAGTATCCCCGTACGATATGGGTATCAAATGAAAGAGCTTGATAAGCGGATCAACATAAGTTAGGTGGCGAAATTATCAATCCAATATGGCGGACGTCACTGAATTGCCGTTCATAATTTTCATAGTATCCCCGTACGATATGGGTATCAAATGAAAGAGCTTGATAAGCGGATCAACATAAGTTAGGTGGCGAAATTATCAATCCAATATGGCGGACGTCACAGAATTGCCATTTGTAATTTTCATAGTAACCCCTATTATATGGGTATCAAATGAAAGTACTTGATAAGTCAAACACAATAAGTAATGCGACGTTGTTATCAATCCAATATGGCGGACGTCACTGAATTGCCGTTCATAATTTTCATAGTATCCCCGTACGATATGGGTATCAAATGAAAGAGCTTGATAAGCGGATCAACATAAGTTAGGTGGCGAAATTATCAATCCAATATGGCGGACGTCACAGAATTGCCATTTGTAATTTTCATAGTCACCCGTACGATATGGGTATCAAATGAAAGGGTTTGATAGGCGGATCAACATAAGTTAGCTGGCGAAATTATCAATCCAATATGGCGGAAGTCACAGAATTGCCATTTGTAATTTTCATGGTAACCCCTACGGTATGGGTATTAAATAAGAGGCCTTGATAAGCGAATCATAATAAGTAATGCGACGTTATTATGAATCCAATATGGCGGACGTCACGGAATTGCTATTTGTAATTTCCAGCGTAACCCCTATGACATAGGTAACAAATGATAGAGCTCGATAGGTGAAGCACAATAACCAATGTGACGTTATTATAAATCCAATATGGCGGACGTCACAGAATTGCGGTTTTATAATTTTCAAAGTAACCCCTACGATATGGGTATCAAATGAAAGGGCTTGATAAGCGAAACGCAATAAATAATATGGCGTTTTTATAAATCCATTATGGCGGACGTCACAGAGTTGCGGTTTCATAATTTTCATAGTAACTCCTACCTTATGGGTATCAAATGAAAGCGCTTGATAAGCGAAACACAATAAAGCATGTGACGCTATTACAAATTCAATATGGCGGACGTCACGGAACTGCTATTTGTAATTTTCAGAGTAACCCCTATAACATGGGTAACAAATGATAAAGCTCGATAGGCGAAGCACAATAACCAACGTGACGTTATTATAAATCCAACATGGCGGACGTCTCAGAATTGTTCGAACATTCGTATTAAATGATAGAGCTCGATAGACGAAGCACAATAACGAATGTGACGTTTTTATCAATCCACTATTGCGGACGTCACAGTATTGCGGTTATTATTTTATCGTAGTTACCCCTACGATATGGGTAGCAAATGAAAGAACTTGATAAGCGAAGCACAATAACTAATGTGATGTTATTATAAATCCAATATGGCGGACGTCACAGAATTGCGATTTAATAATTTTCAAAGTAACCCCTACGATATGGGTATCAAATGAAAGGGCTAGTGAAACACAATAAGTTATGACGTTATTATAAATCCAATATGTCGGATGTCACCGAATTGCGATTTATAATTTTCAGAGGGATCCCTATGTATGGTATGAGTATTAAATGAAATCGTTTGATAAGCGATACACCATGAATAATGTGGCGGTCATTCTAAATACAATATAGCGGAAGTCTCATATGATGTTTCAATATTATTATGATAAGTAGCTGACCTGATGATGGAGCTGGAATGTGGCCATGACTAAAGATATTTACTCCTTGCTAAGAGAAATAGAGCATTTGAGTGGCGAATGGAATGCGCCCCCCGTGTTGAAGGATGTTATATCTGTAGCGTACAGGCCCCAATGCTAAGGTTACTATGTTGTTTTATACCTAGAATCAAAGCTATCCGCAAATGATTATCAGTATGTCGCTTTGAGTAGTCAGATCGCTAAAAGGACTGCGGATCGAGGAACTGGATAACTCGAAACTGACTGGAAAGAAACCATGTAATGATGATCCATTGATAGAAATGATCAGAATGAGAAATATACAGACAAATTTTATTTGATGATGGTTATTTAATAGCCAACCCTGTTATTCTATTTGTGTGATAAATAGATTACAATATGCAGAACAGGGTTTCAAAAGGAGGTGCATGCGAAATACATGTACGTCAGTTCACTTAACTCTTATCTCCAAGGGTCAATATCTTAATTTTCACGTGGTAGAACCTGTTAATCCGAAACGTTCAATGGCAAGCAGACTGACATAGATGGATAGTAAATCTAATTGATGTCGTGATATTGATAAGAATAAAATAAGATTGCAGAAGTCTTAAAAAAGTATAAGACACTGCCTAATAGCCAATTATTATTATTATTATTGGTTGATGCAATTTCTAGTTGTAAATTTATGTGAAAATGATCATAAGAAGTATTAAACGCCTTAAAAACGTTGACAAATACTAGATATTGTTATATTGAATGCAAAATTTGAAAAGTTTAGATACAATAAAAAGTAGAAAATAAAATTACATAAGAATGTTTTTTAAATATGTAAAAGTTTTATTAAACAATAAATATAAAAAT
>NW_020439086.1:96976-100917 GCF_000699045.2 Agrilus planipennis
ATTATGCAGAAAAATTACACAATATTTCGCTTCGTTTCACTACGTCTATTTGATAACTTTAATATCTAATGAGAGCCCAAGCTTTTATTCATAGTTATACGAATACAGAAATACCGTGAAGAAATAGGTTAAAAGTACATTTAGTTGAATTAAATTTTAGGTCCAAAATTGATAATCTTAGACCCTTCGTTAATTCAAAATATTAAAAGTGAGATATTATTTTATAAAAATATTATTTTTAGTTTAAATTTATTTTAGAAAAAACTTATTTTTTCCTCTTTAGTATAGGTATTTTTACGTTTTATTGTTAAATAAAACCTTTTTTAAAAAAAAGATTTTCATATGTAACTTTTATTATTTCTGAAGCAAGTCTTTGTCTCATCTTTAAATAATCATTTTTACCCCATCCGTAATTCAATTCAGAATCATTATCTTCTTTTCTAAAGCTCTCCTTTTCAAGTTTCCACTGTCTCTCTCTCGCTGTTGTATTCAGTTATTTTTAGAGTTGTAATCAGACGCCATGGAACGTGCTCGAAGCAAAACGCGCATAAAATTTAATTCTGTAAAACGGGGATAAAATTGGTCACGCGATTGGTTAAATTTCGAAACTTTTGCCGCGAACCGTCGCCGAAATCGAATTTGATGCTTCTGATTGGTGTTCTATACGCGTCATCAGTGCTTCTTGTAGTAGTTATCGCAAATTCGAGTCAAGCTGGAGACGCGGTCGCGGTCGGTGCATTATAAGTCCGTAGTGTGTTAAAGAGGTAGGATGTTTTGTTCGCGTCTTTTAAATTCGACTTGCCGAGCTAACTTTTTCGCAGAAGTAGTTTTATATTTTTCTACGTGAAAGGTTAGATTGATTGATCCATATTATATTATTATTTTTCGCAATTGTCCACGGCATAAATTAAATTGACAAAGTTGTTGGAGGTCGCCATTTTTGTTTTTGATTAGGTACTTGTTTTTCTTTTATTCGGTGTTTCGTTTATTTAATACCAGTGTTTAATTCTTTTCTTCGTCCATTTCGCGCATGTATTTTGACTGAATTTAAGTCGGAAGAAGAAGGATAGGAATTAAATACATATTTAAATTTCCGTGTAACCAATCTCCGCTTTAATTATTATAATTATTATATGAATTTGAAAGATAAGCCACCCTACATTGTCGTTTTAAAAGTAACAATTTTACAATTTACTTGCTTTTTTGTAAGTGTTTTTATTGTTTAAATGTTGTTTATTTTATTGTCCATTCAATTTACATTATACTTAACAATAAATTTAATAATTTATTTACTTCACATAATAGTTAATTCGTTATTTCTCTATTTCTACAGATTCAAGATAAACGAGTGAGGAGATTGAAGATCATTTTGATGCTACGGAAAAAACAAGTCGTCTCCCTCCTAAGGTGTTTTATCTGTTAACTTTTCATCTTGGAGGCTCTTATAGTTAATTAATTAAGGTGAGTGTATATGCTAAATTATGTATTCATGATCATATTTATTTGATATTAACAGAGAAAAGGGTTCAGCATTACTTTAACAATTTATTACATAGTTATTTACTGGGGAGGCTAAATAAATTATATCTGAACACTTTTTCATTAAATTTCATTTTAGAGGAACATCAGAAGAACTCCAGATGCCATTAAATTATGGACCATTGGTTGTGTTAGTTATCAATTGCTCCGGAAAGTAGTTGTACCTATGGCCCTAAAAAAAGCATAAAAATACCATTCTTCCATTGGGAATGGAGACAGTGTGCTGTTGCTGAAAAAGGGATTTATGACAGTGAACTGGTATGTAACAGTATCAATTAAAAGTAGTGGGTGAGGGAGGTCCCAGAAACTTAAATTTCTTAGACATTTGAAACTTGCTTCAATACACAGTGTTTAAACATTTCAGAAATGGCATATGCAGAACAGCAGAATTAATATGGAACTGATCTTTTCGTCAATCTGAATTTTACTGATTTACTTGCTTTAAAAATGGTAATTAATTACTTTTTCTTGCCCGTTTCTATAGATTGTCCAACGGTAAGAAAGAATTGCAGTTAATTATGGTGCTAACGAAGCAATCGATGCTTTTAATGTCTTCACTTTACAATATTATGCAGTTAGTTTTGGTCATGGGAGGCAATTGGAAATTAATTTGGGAGCCACTGAAACAACAAGTTGTCTTCAGTGGTATTCCTCTTATATTTGTTTCATGGCTCATCATACTGGTAGACTTTAGAATTACTTTCTACAGTTAGTTAAGGTGAAAATACAAGACGTGCTTCATGCAGTAACTTTCTTGAGGAGATTGAAGTTCATTTTGATGCTACTGAAAAAACAAGTTGTCTCCATTCTATGGTGTTTTATCTCTTAACTTTTCATCTTGGGGACTCTTGCAGTTAATTAATTAAGGTGAGCCTATATGCTATGCTATATCATATATGTAGCATATTTATTTGATATTAACAGAGAAAATGGTTCGGCACTACTTAAAGAGTGTATTATGCACATTATTTACTAGGAAGGCTAAATTAATTACATCTGCATACTTTTTCATAAGATTAAATTATGGAGTATTGCTTGTGTCAGTTGCCAATCGTTCCAAATAGTAGCTGTACCTATGACCATAAAGAAAGCATGAAAATGCCATTTTTTTATTAGATACTAAGACAGTGTGCTATTGCTAAAGAAAGGTATGAAACAGTATCAATTAAAAATAGTAAATGATGTCCTAGAAACTTCAATTTCTTAAACACTTCAATAGGCAACTTTTAAACACATTTCAGCGGAATTAATGTGGAACTGATCTTTTGATTAGTGTGAATGTTACTGATCTACTTGCTTTAAATGTGGTAATTAATTACTTTTTCTTGCCCGTTTCTATAGATTGTTGCAACAAATTAGGAGGAACTGGTGGTATTGAAACAAGCGATGCTTTTGATGTTTTCACTTTGCAACATTATGCAGTTAGTTTTGGCCATGAGAACGGGAGGCAATTGGAAATTAATTTGAAAGCCACTGAAACAACAAATTGTCTGCAGTGGTATCCCTCCTATATTTGGTTTGCTCATCACACTGGTAGACTTTAGAACGCTACATTCTACAGTTAGTCAAGGTGAGAAAACGAGGCGTAATTAATATTAATTGCTCTTTATTAATCTGTAGTGACATCTCTTTTAAACTGTTATCTATTGGTCAAAGTATAGATTGATGTTGTGGCGTATGTATAGTATATTAAATATCTATAGTCCACAGCATCTATGGTATGTCGTTAACATTTACCTATTGTTTACAGTTAAAATTGACTGGTGCATCTGTGGAATTTTAATAGTTATCTACTGTCTACATTATAAATTAATGTTATGTGCATCTGTGATTACTTCACATTTATAATGTCAAATTTGGTCTCTCATGTAAACTTGACGCTTGTCGCCATTTTATAATTCAGCGTATTTACTTGGTTTTTGATGCGTGTTTTTAGGTGTGTTTAATCTCTTCCTTAATTAGTAGTGTAATTAATGTTTTTTTTACCCATTTCTGCAGATCGTTCAACAAATAAGAGGGAGTTGAAAGTTCAATTTGGTCGTACTAAAACAACCATTGTCTACATGGGTGTGGTCTTTGGTGAACTATATTCTTGATTTGCTGTTTTCGTCTTCACTCTACATTATTATGCAGTTAGTTTTGAACTGATGAGTGGGAGCAACTGGATATTTATTTGAAATCCACTGAAATAACAAATTTTCTGCATTTGCATTTCACACCTGCAAACTTTGGAACATTACAGTCTACAGTTAATTAAGGTGAGAATACTTGATATAATTAATTTTAATTGCTCTTTATTAATCTGTTACCACCGTATCTGTTTCAGGTCGACGTTGGAGAAGACAAAGATGACCCCGTAGTTAAAATAGTTCTCTATCTTGCATGCTCTATCTAGTAGAATT
>NW_020439086.1:101411-103111 GCF_000699045.2 Agrilus planipennis
AAAAACATCTACAATCAACAATTACTTCAAATAAAATGAACAAAAATATTCATGCAAAATAAAAAATTAATTTGAATAAAATGAACTTAATGAATTCTACTAGATAGAGCATGCAAGATAGAGAACTATTTTAACTACGGGGTCATCTTTGTCTTCTCCAACGTCGACCTGAAACAGATACGGTGGTAACAGATTAATAAAGAGCAATTAAAATTAATTATATCAAGTATTCTCACCTTAATTAACTGTAGACTGTAATGTTCCAAAGTTTGCAGGTGTGAAATGCAAATGCAGAAAATTTGTTATTTCAGTGGATTTCAAATAAATATCCAGTTGCTCCCACTCATCAGTTCAAAACTAACTGCATAATAATGTAGAGTGAAGACGAAAACAGCAAATCAAGAATATAGTTCACCAAAGACCACACCCATGTAGACAATGGTTGTTTTAGTACGACCAAATTGAACTTTCAACTCCCTCTTATTTGTTGAACGATCTGCAGAAATGGGTAAAAAAAACATTAATTACACTACTAATTAAGGAAGAGATTAAACACACCTAAAAACACGCATCAAAAACCAAGTAAATACGCTGAATTATAAAATGGCGACAAGCGTCAAGTTTACATGAGAGACCAAATTTGACATTATAAATGTGAAGTAATCACAGATGCACATAACATTAATTTATAATGTAGACAGTAGATAACTATTAAAATTCCACAGATGCGCCAGTCAATTTTAACTGTAAACAATAGGTAAATGTTAAACGACATACCATAGATGCTGTGGACTATAGATGTTTAAAACACTATACATACGTCACAAAATCAATCTATATTCTGGTCACAGATAACAGTGTAAAAGAAATGCCACTACAGATTAATAAAGAACAATTAATATTAATTACTCCTAGTTTTCTCACCTTGACTAACTGTAGAAAATAGCGTTCTAAAGTCTACCAGTATAATGAGCAAACCGAATATAGGAGGGATACCACTGCAGACAATTTGTTGTTTCAGTGGCTTTCAAATTAATTTCCAATTGCCTCCCGTTCTCATGGCCAAAACTAACTGCATAATGTTGCAAAGTGAAAACATCAAAAGCATCGCTTGTTTCAATAACACCAGTTCCTCCTAATTTGTTGCAACAATCTATAGAAACGGGCAAGAAAAAGTAATTAATTACCACATTTAAAGCAAGTAGATCAGTAACATCCACACTAATCAAAAGATCAGTTCCACATTAATTCCGCTGAAATGTGTTTAAAAGTTGCCTATTGAAGTGTTTAAGAAATTGAAGTTTCTAGGACATCATTTACTATTTTTAATTGATACTGTTTCATACCTTTCTTTAGCAATAGCACACTGTCTTAGTATCTAATAAAAAAATGGCATTTTCATGCTTTCTTTATGGTCATAGGTACAGCTACTATTTGGAACGATTGGCAACTGACACAAGCAATACTCCATAATTTAATCTTATGAAAAAGTATGCAGATGTAATTAATTTAGCCTTCCTAGTAAATAATGTGCATAATACACTCTTTAAGTAGTGCCGAACCATTTTCTCTGTTAATATCAAATAAATATGCTACATATATGATATAGCATAGCATATAGGCTCACCTTAATTAATTAACTGCAAGAGTCCCCAAGATGAAAAGTTAAGAGATAAAACACCATAGAATGGAGACAACTT
>NW_020439087.1:0-23243 GCF_000699045.2 Agrilus planipennis
TCTTTTCGTATCCGGGATACGGTTCTGCAACTATGTTCAAAACCTCCGCCGCTATGTTTATAACGGAGATGTTTTCTCTACTTGTTTCTTTCTTTGTTTTTAAATTAAAAGTCCCACCTTCTTTTCGTATCCGGGATACGGTTCTGCAACTATGTTCAAAACCTCCGCCGCTATGTTTATAACCGAGATGTTTTCTCTACTTGTTTCATTCTTTCTTTGAAAATAATTAATAACATTCCAAACAAGTTTTCTACTCTGAGAATTTAAAACTTCTCGGACCATTTCGTTGAAAGTTAACAATAAGAACAACAATAACACCAAAAAAAATAACGACAACAACAGTTACAACGAAAAAATAACTTAAACGACATATGTAAAGAGATGACTATTCGCACAAATACACCAACTAAATTAAGCCGACCCTGCAAATTTGCCCATTTTATGTAGGTATAAATGACAAGACAAGCATGTTGTCGATCGTCTCATTTTATTCGATTGATTCTTATGAAACGTCGGTGCAGGTCTCGACGCAGCTGTGGAGGAGGCGTGTTTAGAGAGTAAAGACAGGATATCTTCCGTTTGTAAGAACGAGAAAAGCGATATGCCTTTAGTGTGCATTATTTATTGGGGACTTCGCCTTCATATTTCGACTACACTATAGTTAGATTTACCATGTTGTGTTAATTTCTCATTTGACAACTCCATAGTTGAGTAATTTTTCTACAAATACCTTGACCACAGTTTATCCTAACTAGTCTTATAAATGCGAATGTCGGTTTGTTTGTTGTATACACATTGTCAGGGGTTCAGAAGAGATTAGGGTACCTTTAATCTAGAAAAAGGATACTGTTCCGGAGAGACAAAAGAATTAGTTTTGTGTGGTCGTCGATATGATCTTTGAGACGTATTTAGGACATCAACGAGAGCGAAAGCCGCGGGTAATACCTATCATGAAATCTTGTAGAAATATTGTTAGGGGTACATAAACAGACACAGCGTGCTTTTCACCCATAGAAAAGATACTGTTCCCGAAGGATAGAAAAATTAATTTTATGTGGTCGTCNAATGCGAATGTCGGTTTGTTTGTTGTATACACATTGTCAGGGGTTCAGAAGAGATTAGGGTACCTTTAATCTAGAAAAAGGATACTGTTCCGGAGAGACAAAAGAATTAGTTTTGTGTGGTCGTCGATGACCTTTGACATGTATTTAAATAGTTAAATATGAATTCGGATTTTTAATTTAAGAACCTTTGATTGATATTGATGGAATTTCAAATGAGTGTGATATTTTTGTAGTCGTTATATTTGAAATAATACGGTTGTTTGTCTCTTGGTGAAACATGTTAAATACACTAAGTAGATAGAACGCTTCGTTCGTTTCGCCAAAATATTTTATTGCATTTCTAGGTTACACGTATATACCAAAAAGTATGTCTACAATTTTTCTGGGTTAGTTGGATGATTCAATGCAGGTACCTATATTAAAATAATATTAAGGATTAAATGTAAATCTCACTTAAGCTTGGGTGATATTACGTCTCAGTTGTATCCTGTATTAATAATTGAATTCTCTGCGAAGTCAAAACGTAGTAATCCTTTAAGTCAAAAAACGCAAGCCAAATTCTAATAAAGCTCCTAATAAAAATGTAAATTTTGCCTCAGTCGAAAGTTTTATAACGGTATCAGATTAAGTTCGCCCGGTGGTTATTAAATTACGGTTTTATTCATACTAACTTTCAGGAGGTATATAAACGAAAACTCTTTTTAACAATAAGGTTGCTGTTCCAGGGGGATATAATAAAAAAAATCGTGAATATTTAAGGAAAAGATACGCTGACGTATCCAGAAAGGAAACAGGACGATATATTTTGCATGTAATAATAAAAGCTGTGACTCTTATTACATATACGTAGCTGCATACACATATATGTGTTTTTAGAATTTTGACCGCTTTAAATCCGACCTTAATGTTTAGATTTTTATTGCTCCAAAGAAATTGAATAACATACCGCATTGCGGCGTTACATTATAAAAATTTGTATAATTTAATATTTTCAATTGAGGTTATAAGAAAAAAGAGAAACGGCGATTGTTTCAAAATTCTCCTTGTCACATTAAAATAGATAAGAGAATTGCTTAGTTTATTATTATTCGTAGTTTTATTTGGAATATTTCCTGCCATTACGTACTAAAAGCACAATAGCAAAGTTAAGTAAATTAAAATTCATGAGTTATCCTTTTTTCTCTCGTTGGTTTATGTTTCTGTTTAATTTTGAAAGTTTATACTTAATCCCTTCAAATGAAGTCATTAGTCTACTCATTACCTATGTACGTACTTCTCCTCAGAACCCTTGTTATTCAAGAAGATAAAGAAAGTTATAAAGAAAATATAAAGTAATCAACGAAGCGGAGCATTGTCTAAAGTACCTTTTCGTGTTGTTTTTTTTTTGCTGCGTAATTAAACATTTAAAGATTTCGCAGTCGTTTGTAATAGTCCGTCGCGACGGGGTGGCCAGTTAGCCAGGCAGAAGGAAGTGGCATCGGAGGAGTAAGCACAACTGAACTTCAATCGGACGTAGTCTACATCACTCTTTTGCTCGCGCTAATTTGGATCTCTTTTGCGAATTTACTTTTTTACTCAAAGAAATTAAGTGCTGCAAAATTAATTAGTCGCTTACGTTCTTGATGCCCCGGGGGCTTGAGCCTCAGACATTTGAAAGGCTTGCTGTGTGCAAAGGAAAAATAGTGAACATGATGGAATTAATCTGGCGGAATGAGTCTTTCTAAGTGAATTTGTTCAGTGCGTTCGTAATGAAAAGTAATAAAAAATGACGTTTAATGAGGTGCTTCAGAAAAACAATTAACTTTTTAATATAATTAGATTCGTAATAAAATTATATCTTTATCCTGTTTTAGACGTGTACCCTTTGCTATTGCCTGTATTTCTTAATCAAATAATTAATTAATTAAGCTAATTTAAAAATAAAATGGGTTTATTTTATTCATTTGTCGGTACTCGCCCCCCATCAATCTCATGACGAAAATTTGTGTAGGTAATTAAAATTATAGGGACAGTTTTTTNACTATTTGAACCGAACTTTCAGAACATTCAAGTTGGGTTATTATCTGAATCGACTAGAATTGACTGGGTGCCCGGGCACCCGTGGACCCCCGCTTGTTGCGCCCCTGGTAGTAGGTATGGAGACATAGCTTTTTTGAAACAAAGTTTTTCATACATTTTGAGAAACAAAAAGGTTCGTTCAACTGGTACAAATCAATAGTTTGTCAGTAGTATCATGATATCTGCTGAAGAAAAGGAAGAAGCGTACAAATGCACATACTATTAACCCAATTCTTTGTTTACATATCGGAATAGACCCTTTTCATTTTCATCAATCATATTGTAATAGTTATTTAATTGCGTTTTTTATTTGTTCGGTCTGCGACTTCCTCATGCTATTCATGTGGAAATTGTTTGATATGTTTTGATCATAAAATGACATTGCTTATGTTGTCACCAAGATTGGTCTTTTACAATACCTCTAATTAAATATAAGCATATTTATTCACTGTTGACGTAACGCAGTAAGTGGCATTCACTTTTAAGATATGTTTATCATAAAATTGTATGCATAGCTTATTGAAATATGTATTAGCAAAATTAGTAGATGTACGAGAAATAGCTGTTATTATGTATGTTTTTGAAATAGAAGGTGCAAAATATAAGAGGATTCAATTTCAAATGTGTACTGAATATAAAGCTGTTTTAAAAAATTCATGCAAAATAGAAAACGTAAATAAATCACCTTTTTTTAAAGTGGATGAAAACTAAACAATTGTTTTGACTAAAGAGTCATTATCAAGAGTACAAACAATAACTGATTGTAAATACTGTACTATACTAAAGGTTGATTAATCCTTTTTATAGCTATTTTTGTACCGACAAGGTTGGTTTTAGGAGCCTTGGTTTTCAAAAGTAGTCTGTGAGTTTCCGTGGAAATACTAAAATATAAATCGGTTGCAATGTAAGCATAGGAACTTCGTATCTGTATTGAATTTTAACAGTGATTATTATTAGGTTTTTGAACAGACTTCATGTCCTCAATGTAACTATATTTTTTTGTACCTTCGACGATGCTTTCGCCAAAAGGGTAGACAAGTCATTACTGACGGTATAGTTGCGACTACTTCAGTGAATCGTTATAATTATAATATAAATAGCAAGTTTTATCTTAATCTGGTCATCTGTATTTGAGCTGCTATCTATCAAGCAACTCAATCGGGAAGAAAGTATGAAGTATGGCTAAAAACAGGCAACAAGAGTTCCTTACCATGTAAGGAAATTAGTTTAAACCATAGTGGGGAGACGATATCCGTTTACGGTGCTGTTGCCCAGGTGAAACCATTATTTACAAGTGGCACAATCTCTTTAAACAGGACAAAGACTCATTTGAAGACGAACCTCCATCAAGACGGTCGATTGAAGTGACTTGAGAAATAGGTGGAGTATCAGGTCAAAAACAACAGCATGTGGAGTCATTCTCACTAATTTTAGATCCCTGTAGTGCAGACAGTAATAGGGTATTTAGTCTAATTATATTATTATTGAGGACAAAACTTGTCCGAGTCCAAACAAGACTATGCAGTAGTACGAGAAGATATATCACCACCCAAGAACTTCAAGGTGTCAGAGACGGCTGGAAAAATCATGACGCTTATCTTTTGGGACTCTCAAGGAAGCCTGTTGATAGATTATGAATATAAAAGCGTTCCCTTAACCAGAGAATTCTACGCTTCAATCCTAAAGCGTTTGAAAAAACCAACAAAGAAAAACGAAGAAGAAAATTGACCAATGTGTCCTCCTTCTGCATGACAACGCGCTTGCACACACGTTGGGTGCCGTGCATGAGGAGTTTTCAGATAGCCCACCCTATAGTGCTGACCTGGCTCCCATTATTATTATTACTATTATTATTATTTCTTCCCATAGTTGAAAAAGTAACTTCGTGGAATTGTGGTCCTATGTATATTTTAAGAAAATGCTCCATGTCTGCGGGTACAAAATTGGAGGATGATTCCCGTTTTTTAACTTTAAGTTAAGTTTGTGAATACATATAGGCAAAGTTTTGAAGTCTGTTTTTGATATGTTACTTTTAATGTTTTACTAAATAAAAGGAAACGTCCGTGCATGTATGCATAATGTGTTGTGAAGGTTAAATCGAAATCCTTTGCACATTAATTTTAGAATGTGTTGTACGGGACCGAGTCGAATGCTTCTCCGGGGGAACTGAATATTTTAATGGTAATTACGACACAACTGCCTTGATTAGGGCCGAACGGAACGGCTGTATTATTAATTCAAAGTGCGAGAATTATGACTAGAACAACAAAAGCGGTCGGTTGCTTGATGTATTATGTTCTGCTCCTGTACGTAGGTGTAATATTTTCGTTCATTTATCTATAGTTTTGTACGTATTTGACGATTGTTACTTGTACCTTTTATTATTTTCGATTGCTATTTAAGAAATGTATAGATTTCCTAAGAAATGTGTCTAATATANGTATTCCTACCATTTTCTCTTGTTAATTAAAACAGTTATTGTACATTAAATGCATAAGTATAAGTAATAGTTAAGTTTGGTTTAACGTTCAGTGCACTTCCTAATTACGTGTACGTTTAAGGTTAATTATAGTTGGAATTATTTAACATGAAGCCTCATAGCACGGTACGTATAACATTTTATCGTTAGTCCGCTAAACTTGAGATACGTGGATATGCATTTATGTGTACCCTACTATATTGCCAGCCAAGTTGAAAACCTAGGCTTTATAAACCGTCGATGCTTTTAGCGGAATGAAAAAGAAAACTCGAACACAAACTTGGTTTTATACGAACGTTTGAAGTGAAACAGTAACAGTGTTAGTTATTTGAAAAGCTCAAACAACTCAACGGTTGAGTATGCTATTTTTTTCTGGTTTGAGGTGTTGCAGTTGACTTGGACGGGAAAGAAAAATGGTCAAAGTTTACTGCCGTTTAAAATCACGCCTTCAGCTCCTTTGACTACATCAAAAGCAAGACAATAGTTAGAAAATGTCGAATATTTTTAGTTGTTTTTTTTTTTATTAACCACTACATTATTCAGGAAGGATCAGTAGAGATATAAAACAAAGGATAGTCCATGGTTGAGTCACCTTTGACAAAAAGAGGTTTTATGCTCGCGAAAGGTTAATTTAGAAATTCGAATGGGAAATGTTAAAGATGTATGTCTGGAGCTCGACTCTATACCGGTGTGAAACGTTAACGATGGGATCGGAAGAAAGGAAAAGGCTAGAAGCGTTCGTAATATAATAGTATTTCACGCGAATGATGAGGATACCGTGGATAGAGAAGATTAGAAATGGGGAGGTATTAGAAAGAGTAGGAGAATATTAGAAGGCGCTATGGAAGTCAAAAAGAGATGGGCGAGGACACAAGCAAAAACAAGAGTTAAGAGAAGTAGAGCTAGACCCGATTAAATTAGTGTTGACAAATAGTTAAAGACATGGGCTGTTCTACTTTTACGAAAAAGTTAGGAAAGAGTGGGGATGCGTGTCCAACCAGTCTTAGGACTGATGAATCTAGATGTTGGTATTATTTAGATTCATAAAGAGTATATGAATAAATTACCTCATATATATATGTGTATTTTTTAAATTTGTGTATACATTTTAAGAAGAGGATATCGTGGATAGAGAAGGTTAGAAGTGAAGAGGTATTAGAAAGAATAAAAAAACAGAAGATTCTATGGAAATCAATAAAAAATAGGAGAGATAGGTTGGTAGGACACCTTTTCAGCCATGAAGGTCTAGTCAGAGACATTAGAGGCATATCAGGAGATAAGAGGAATAGAGGTAGAATTAGATTAGATTACTGTTGGCAAATACCTAAGGATGTGGGATATTCTAGTTTTAGGGAAATGCGAAGATTAGCTCGGTATAGGAAGAAGTTAAGATGCGTGTCCAACCAGTCTTAGGACTGATGACCTTATGATGATGATAATGATACATTCTAATCGAACCATCATAACTTTTGGTGGAATGAGATATACTCGAGATCTTTAGCAAGTAGTCTTCACAAGATAAGTTTCTTGACTTGTTCATCTTCATATTAATTCGTATCTCATACGGGCAATTTGTTCTTAATGTTATCTTCATTTTCAATACAAGACAAGATATATATTAGAAAAAAGTGAAAATCCTAAAATTACATTATTTTGTTGATGTTATGAATTTTCATTAACTGAAGGTCGAAACCATTCAATTTTTGAGGATAGCTATTAGTCGGCGGTTTTCGATATCGAGGATGTAGGATACCTCACGGAGGAAAAGGAATAATAGGATGACCTGAGATATGAAGCACTAGTTAGAGATATATTATAAAAATAAAAACAGTTGGAAAGGGGGACTGAAAGAAGAAGATAACTATTCGCAGATAGAGATGTTGGATGTTCTAATTTTCGGCAAATGCCAATGCGCCACGTTGTGATGATAATGATCAATGGATTTTTTGAAAATAACTTTTTATTATTAGTGTTCATAATTTTAATCCTTTATTTATTGTTCATCTGTGAATTTTACTGTGTATAGTAAAACGTGTTTGTTTTTGTTTCCAGGCTGACAATATGATGTCCTGTCCTTTACCAATTGTACCGGTGCTACCGTCATTACCTTCTATAACTACTCAATCGGATTATCCAATTAATATAGGAATTAAGGTAAGAATAAACCTCTTTCAAGTAATATAGTTATTAAACATAAACCCGACTCTAAAATAGCTAAAAAGTGAATAAACAACGTTACGAGAGTCCGTTGATAGCAAATAATACCTACAGTTCTCCTCTACAAACTGAAATGTGACGCTAAAATACATAAATACATTTTTAATAATCATTAATAAAACTGGTATGCACGCGCAGTAACGCGATGAGAAAATAGTGCCCATAATCAAAATGTGAATCATGCCTATAGATATTCTTTGCCTTTTAATAGCAATCTACGATAGTGGTGCTGTATACCAAGAATAAGTGGATGCAAAATCAAGCAAAAATTGATTAAGCAGCTTGTATGGCACTACTAGTTTCTGTGACTGATAGAAAAAACTCAATGAATAAGTTGAACGGTTTGATTTAAAACGGCTATCGAAATATGCTGCTGTGTATCGCTAATCAGTTATTATTTGTCATAAAGTCTTTTTACGATGGATACGTAAAGGCTGTATGTAAGTTTCACATTTTTAGAGTGCAATTATGGTTACTTGGATTCGAAAAAAAAAAACATTAAAATTATTTATTAACAGAATACAAAAACTTGCCACATTTAGCGTGCGTGAACGAGAACTATATTGGAAAATAAATTTTACATTTAGTAGCTAAGGAGTTCACTTTTATCAATGTTTTGTCTTATTCCTATATCTCTTTTTGTGCCGATGAGTACAAAACTCATCAACCGGCCGATTTCAGTTGTTTTTTTTGTGCTGCTATTTAATATGTTTAACATGACGTTTCTGTATTTAAATGAAATGTTGTGATACCCCGTC
Source organism: Agrilus planipennis (assembly GCF_000699045.2). NCBI lineage: Eukaryota > Metazoa > Arthropoda > Insecta > Coleoptera > Buprestidae > Agrilus > Agrilus planipennis. The sequence goes on from NW_020439087.1 coordinate 8,577, forward strand.
TAAAGCATATAGTCCATAAATCCAAACATGTGGAATTTGTTTCTCCAAAGTATGCCATCCTGACTAAAAACAATTAATGTTCTGGTTATGTCAAAGCTCCCTCAATTTGATTGCGTGCTGATGAAAACTGTTGTAATCCATACTTGTACAGGATGAGTTAATAATCAATAGCTATATGCTATAGTACAGTTAAGATATGTTTTTTCTTATTTTAAGCAAATATTTTAAAAGGTTCGAACTTTGCAATAAAAAAACGAACGTACTTGAAACCGATCCTCGCAAATACCTATCGGTTCATCCGAGTGCCTGCTTTTCTAAGAAAACCAGGAATAAAACCCTTCAGGAGCGATGCACGACGGCTTTGAAACACTTGCTTTTGAATCTTGTCTAGTTTAATTCTTCCATATCTTTTCGATTTCAATATCTTTTTTTATCATAAGTTTAAAACGGAATTATATTTAGATACTACAAGTTATATTAGAAAATAAGTGCACATAGTTTTAATTGAAGTATTTAGTAAATGTAAGTTTTTTCAACGAAAAGTGTTGGATGTACAGGGTAACCATAAAATAATTCTTCAATATAGTTGACTGGAATACAACGAAATTAAAAAGATTAAAATCGCGATCTGACAGTTTCGATAAATTACTGGCAAATAACTGATGCCATCCTGATTCGAGTTTAAAGGTCGTCGTTGGTTGGAGTTGTTTCCTGACGTTTCGGGTTTCGCTAGCACGAATGGCGAACTTCTTTGGAGGTCATTTATCCAGCATCGGAGATCGGCCTTTAGACTCGAATCAGGACAGCATCAGTTCACCTAAAGCCTTTGCCAATTTGTCGTACTGGCAAATAACTTATACTGTTCAAATTAATTATCATTATTGTACAATATACCTAGTGTTGCTTTATTTTTTATATAAGAAGGGGTCGACCTACATATGTGAAAAGTAGTCAGGTAATTAGGAGTCATTGCGGTGTATAGTCGAAGGGATCTGCCAGCTCTAGATGGGTAATCAATTACTTTAGGGTTGATGGTTGACAATCACCTTAAGTTCGGTTATCCCATGCTACGAACATCCCAAACGGCAATCCGTCACCACAAAATTACAAGCGACTTTCAGGCGAATTACCTTAATTTAGTCGAAGTTTCTAGCAAAAGAACACACTGTTGTGTAAAATGTTAAATTCGAACAAATCCTTTACTTATGTAGAAACAAGTCAAGATTAACTATAATCTTTGTATTAAAAAAGTTGAATTAACAATTGAATATATGCTTTATATGGGTTCATCTTAAAAAGGAATAGGTTTTTCGGAAGAATTTGTTATATAACTATCACCTCAATTAGCCACAACACTTTTAATTGACGCGGACGCGTGCTTCGTGCTCTTAAGTTGAAAATGCAGTCAATATAATAAGTGGGCGAAACACGCGTCCGCGTTAGATGAAACTATTGTGATAATTTGGGGTAAATCCTTTTTGTTTTAATTTTGAAAATAAAATAGCAGCCACATTCATATCATTTCGGAGTTCTGCAGGCGCTTTTAATTACATTTCGCATAAATCAATTAAGCCGCGCGTTACTGAATTTATGAGTACGTTGACTTGTATTTGATGTTTGAATAAATGGAAAAGTATTGTAAATGAATTTTATAGCCGCGCCATTATTGTTTGTTTTATAACAATAACCGAAATAACGGACAATGGTACCAATGTGAAGCGACGTTAAGTATAGCGAAATAAATGAGCTTTGATTAAACCAACTAAAATGTATAAACAGCTGAAATAAAAACTTCAAACTCATACTTTTTTTGGGCATTAATACAAATGTTACCATTCCCCTTTTTCTTATTGGATAAGTTCATATTTACTGTTACACTCCAGTTGCTTAAAAAACTAATAAACATAATTTTCGATGTCTAAATGCTTAAGTCATGTGATCCAAACGCTTAGCATGGGAACCAAAGGGAATATAATTCTATAACCATTAAAAGTCCCAGTTAATGTAAATTGAAATATTATGTCCCCCAGTGGGTATCAAGTTTTTGTATTACATTGGTGATGTAATAATTGCCCTTGAGAGTCCTCTTGAGGGAAAAAAGTCCGAATAGTATGGCGGATGTGGAATAAGCTCAAATTTCAGTTAAGACCCTCAGTACTAAGACCCTCCTTATATACCATACGTAATAACTGATCTTACAGAATGCATTGCAGGGCAGTTCCCCGGTTGTCCACTGTGAGACACGTCCTTATTATTTTTTTGTTTTAGTTTGCGAAATTTCTGCATCCTCGCCTATTCATGATACCCCATTAACAGTATAGTTACCATAAATCACTTTTATTAAACTAAAAATAATGATAAAATTCATATTTTCTGCTATTAAAAATTATAACATTTGTATAGTGCATTAACTGCAAGTCCATTTTATCTTAACGGCTAGTAAAAACTAACGTGTAAATGGAGTACTGTGCTTCATGGCATTTTTCTTCAAAGGAATTTTGTTTTCGTGTTGTACGTTACTGTGAAATTTTTTTTTAACCAACCTTCGTTGATCTGATTTATGTAGTTCTTTATAGTACATAGTCGCTTGTTTCGTAGCACTTTTTTGTAATATAAATTTATGTTAGGAGTAGCTACGACGTGAACTCAGTTCGAAGAGTCGATATCCTTATGGACTTTTGTTTTATGAATCCTGCAAAATGTTGACTTCTACAAATGACGTTCATTATAGTTCGTAGTAATTCATAAAAACCTAATAAGGTCATCTGGCAGTTTCGACATAATTCTGACCACTATTTGAATTTTTCATAAAATTTTTTGGTTGTTAATTAGTACGGATATGGTACCTCAAATAAAAATCTTATTTGGTATAGTTACTGAGATATAAAAGTGTGGAACTCAATATTATCTAAGAAGAAGTTTGCTTTTCATATTGGTATCACAGATTTTGAATTGTGATTATTTTTCGCCAGCCATACAACCGGAAATACATGTATGGCATTTTATATTTTACAGCCTTCTGCATCTATCCGATGCACAGTGAACGTCTTCGTTTCTAGACGTAATTGAATCAGAGTGAAAGAACAAAACAAAATGCTCTTTGCGTCTAGAAAATAATATATTTCCTATTTCAGCTTCTTGTTACATAGATCCTCTAAATACATTACACCTTATATTGTTATTTCACACCATTTTAGTAGATTTACACCAATAGTTTTTACTTGGCTGCAAAATTTTATTACATAGATAATAATGCGTTAAACATATAAAAACTTTTTTTTTAATTGCTTCTTATTTTACCGGGCACCTTCGCCAATTTTGATAAGTTTGAGAATATTTATGATTTTTTATTGTTCAAAACATTGGCACTGTTTCAATTAATATCATAAGTACTTAATTTGAATCCGCTTTTATTGGTATGCCCCAATAAAAGTATAAATGTGTTCGGTTTCTACAGACGTGTTCGGTGTTTTCGAATTAGTGATGACAGAGGTGAGATCTGAATTCATGCCTTATTTTATGAAAGGTGTGATTAAATTTTGCTTTTTGATATTGAATTTATATTTATCACATTAAATGTAATTTGTCGGTTAATAAAATGCGAAAGTAAAATCAACACAAATTTAGCTTACAAAAATGCGATAGTCTTTTATTAAATTCTAACTGAAAATCTATTTAGATAATACAACAACAGAATTATTATTTACCCCAGGATAACTCGTTGTCGATGATGTATATCACTTATATTTTATCCACGACGTTCTGCATCACGACCTAATAATTTGTGTTAACTACAGTCACTATCGTATCCTATCTCTGATTCTTATTATTTGCAGTCTCTTTTATAAAAGCAAACGTAGCTACACCCCATAGGGAAATGAATTTGTTAAGCATTTAGCGTTGTCTTGATACTGGGTATATTGAATTAATTTTGTTATTTACATATTATGTATACATAAGCAACGTAGCCCAGGCACAGTGTAATGTGAGATGGTTTTAGCTTAATGGAGTCGAGTTAGATATTGAAATCAGTTCCGTGTAACATTCTAAACAATTTCTAGGGGTTGCGCCAATTTGCGTCAATCGGTATTTTTCTGAAAAATTTGGAAAGCTATAAAATTTCCCAAACAATGGCATATTATGATGAATATCTCAAAACCGAAGGTTCCTATAAAAGGTACATTGTGCTTGAGACTTTTTATTTCTCGTTAAATTTTCTTAAAAACAAGGTTGATTCTGTTTTGAAAATTTTAATATATCTATTGGTAAATGAGCGAAAACGTAACTGCACTTTAATGAGTTAGTAGGTGAAGAAGATACTATTTGTATTCAATGAACATCTAATATAAACTCCAAAGTATATATAACTTATAATCTCAGTTTAATCGAGGTTATGGGTATATTTTTTTCGTAATTTATTTTCCAAGTACTTTTTGCAATTTAAAAACGGTACTACTATAAATATGCCCTTGATGCACATACTGCATGCCTCATATATCTATCAATAAAAAAATCCAATTTAAGGAAGAACAAAAAATCTCCAATACAATTTTTTTGATAGCGGACTTTTGAGATATTATATAACAAGACAAGACATTTTTGGGAAATTTTGCAGTTTTCTAATGCGTGTAAATTTTGTAGAGAATTTTCGAGGAGCCCAGTTTAGAATGCTTCTCTGGACTGATTGCAAACTCTAACTCGATTAGATCAAGCCAAAACCAAACTTAATGAGATGTTCCTACCAATGGCGTAAGCTAACACAGAGAAGTTTAGATTTTAATAGTGACATATACCTTTTAATGACGTATTTATTACAAAAATTTTATATGTACCTATACTTAGTTCTTTTCATTCCTTTATGTCCTATTTATGCCTTTCCCGGAGGAATTATTTTTCTTATGACTTAGAGGTTACGTATTATGTTGAAGTTGCGAAAAGTGAAAGGAAAGTTTTCAAATTAACTGAGAGAGGTAGTAAACAGATATTAATTTTTTATGATGTTTGACCATATCGAACTCAAATAAAGTCGCCAGCTTATTTTACCATTCAGCTGCCACAACCATAAAACTAACTTTTAGGATAACATGTACCTAGGTGATAAATAATGAAAAAATTTAGAACGTCCATTCTCATTTTTACGGGCAAGGGAGCCTTTGTTGGCATTTTGTTTGGTTTTTCCCAGGTGACTTTATTTTTTTTTTTTAGTTTTCGTATCGTAGGTGTTGTATAGAAGTGCGCGTACGTTCGACGTCAATAACTTTCGCCATCAAACTTGATGAGTCGTGCTTTTAAAACGTCTCGTAAAATATTGTAATGGAACGTTAGGTGGGAAACAACTTAAATCTCTATGAGGCCCTGAAGATTCTCTATCGTAAACTTGACTTTACAACACGCTATTGCGCTCTCAAATTTACCTACATAAACATATTATTTAGGTTATCGGATCATGAACGGGCTTGAATATAAGCAATGTACCAAAACGTGCGCCACCTTTTGTTCAAAGGAAAGTTACGGAATATACTCGGTAATAACTTCGCGTCAACTTCAATTAATCGAATATGCCGGTAGGTTGTGGATATTTACTAAAATTAATTGATAAGCTAACAATTATACCGACAAACAACGATTTAGATGTACATTTTTATACGTAAACAAAAAGCAGTTATTTTGTTCAGTTAAGTCTTAAGACACACAATATTTCCTATCCTGAGGTAATTTTCATCCTTCCATAAAACTACTATAGAATCCTTTTCCACATCCATAACTATTTGTAAACAAATATTTAATGTAGATCTACTCTCTACTCCTCTTAACTTCTGCCTCTAATATATCTCTGACTAGATCTTCATGGCTGAGAAGGTGTCCTACCGACCTATCTTTCATTTTTCTTATTGACTTCCATAGAGTTCTCTGTTCTCCTATTCTTTCTGATAATTTTTCATTTCTAACCTTATCTATCCACGGTATTCTCATCACACCACACCACATTTCAAACGCTTCTATCCTTTTCTTTTCCGCCGCTCCCACCGTCCATGTTTCACACCCGTACAGAGCCGCGCTTCAACAATCTTTTTAGTATTTCTAGATTAATTTCATATAGAAGTGACTTCAGAGGCTACTCGATCTAGCGATATATCCTCTGTTTTATATCTCTACTACTCCTTTCATCCTGAATTACATGACTAATTATTATATATTAAAAAAGCCGCAATGTTTTCTCTAGATAATACTATAAATGCCATTTAAAAAATATATAATTATTTTGCGTTCTCTCGTCGGCATTCGGCGAGGTTTACTAGCAGATGTACATGCGTATGTAATTTTAATTGCAATTCACAATATTGATATTGTAGATAATATAAATAACAAACATTCTCATATTGCATAGGAGTAACTCAATAATTTAGAAGCGAACAAAATTGGTTTTTGTATAGTACATATATCAACAACATCCGAGAATTTCTGGAATATCAAAATGGAAATATGACATATGTGTTATCGTTTGGCTGAACAATTTAATTTTCTTCTTTAATAATAAGTCATAAAATCAGCTACATTTTCAAATCGTGGGTATATTAAGGTAATTCATCGTGATACTAATATCCAAAAATAGATTATTATTTCCGAATATTCTCACTTAATGCCTACAGTAATTTTTGTAAAACATAAATAGGCGTTGTATGACGTGTCTTTTCGTTTTTTTTTTTTTTTTTTGTTTTTTGAAAGGTTTTTACAATAAAATCAGTGCCCTTTTCCCGCACAGCGTTCATGGATATACACACTTATATTTAAAATCTACTTTCACAATGTCTTGCTTTTTTTTAATGAATAAACTGCTAAAAGGTTTTTTTCATATTTGGAGGTAGCCACATTTTGGAAAACAGGGAAAGGTAAGGAGATTTAACTGGTCAGGGAAAAATCAGGAGAACGTTAAAGAATTTTAATTGAAATTTTTTCGTCGTCTGTAATATTGAAGTTATTTTGTTGGAAGTCCCGTGCTAGCACGATCTCATATTCGATTTCATCGTTCAAAAAGGGATTAAAATTGGAAAGTCAACGTTTTTAACCAGAATAGCTAAAATACGATTCTATTCTATTCTTCTATCTCACTAACGGTAATTCTAACTTGGAAGCACTATAAATTTAAAAGGGCATCTAAGAGCAAATAATTTAAGTTTTTCTTTAATTCGAAAGTCAGAAAAGTGTATTTTCCTATGAAAATTGAAATTTACCTTGAATTAATTTAAAGGAAAAAATTTTCATTTGAAAAATCTATAATATAACGAAACAACTCAAATGTTAATAAACATTTTAATGAACACCGCCTAATATGTTTAGGAATATTTGTTAACTATGGGTAATTTTATATTTTACGAAAACTTAGATATTGTTTGGAAAAATGTTGTTAAGTTGTAAAAAATACCGTACTTCGGCATGCATCCAGGCGACGTATTTAAATCAGTGTAGTTGAATTATAAGTACCTCGATTACCATTCATTGCAGACCTTTATTAATTAAGACTTTTATAAAAACGTAAAATTAAGTACTTAATGTTTATTGCGTATTCCTACCATTTTCTCTTGTTAATTAAAACAGTTATTGTACATTAAATGCATAAGTATAAGTAATAGTTAAGTTTGGTTTAACGTTCAGTGCACTTCCTAATTACGTGTACGTTTAAGGTTAATTATAGTTGGAATTATTTAACATGAAGCCTCATAGCACGGTACGTATAACATTTTATCGTTAGTCCGCTAAACTTGAGATACGTGGATATGCATTTATGTGTACCCTACTATATTGCCAGCCAAGTTGAAAACCTAGGCTTTATAAACCGTCGATGCTTTTAGCGGAATGAAAAAGAAAACTCGAACACAAACTTGGTTTTATACGAACGTTTGAAGTGAAACAGTAACAGTGTTAGTTATTTGAAAAGCTCAAACAACTCAACGGTTGAGTATGCTATTTTTTTCTGGTTTGAGGTGTTGCAGTTGACTTGGACGGGAAAGAAAAATGGTCAAAGTTTACTGCCGTTTAAAATCACGCCTTCAGCTCCTTTGACTACATCAAAAGCAAGACAATAGTTAGAAAATGTCGAATATTTTTAGTTGTTTTTTTTTTTATTAACCACTACATTATTCAGGAAGGATCAGNTTTGAATATCACATTCATTTTGATATTATTTCAATTTTTGTTACTAGATACATCTTTCAGTATTCTTTGAGTGACAGTGTCACCTAGAGGAGGAACTCTTTTAATACGGTCTAAGTCCCAATAATAAATTAAACATGTTCTTGTCTTATGGGAGGAGTTCCTCACCTCTTTCCATTCCCCGTTTGTTGTTGACAAAGAAGCAAAGAAAAAACAAAAACATCCCTTGACCAATGCAATGCTAATCAGAAGGAGAAATGCGAATTTCGATCGTCGTTTGTTCGTTTCTTTCAACCCAAAAACTAGAAAACGGTGTGCGGACAACTCTTAATTAAATCATTCGGAATTAGCCGTGGAGCCGCTAACAGGAACACCTGTTCGTGCGGCTTTTCGGTCTGACCGGCTCGTTTGAATTGAGAATACGTAAGGAACGCGTTCCAACAACAACCTGTGCCAAATTCAGTTGCATTCATTACTAGTTAATGATGTCGTGTCACGCGTACTTGTACGTATCAATAGCCCTGTCGGTCCTAAAATAAATGGATGCCAGCTAGAACACGAAAGTAATTCAAATCGTAACTTCATATTGTAATATTGGATTCAAGAAGTATTACGAAACACGCGATACATTGTTCTTATTGTACCTACAGGTCCGTCGGATTCCCGTAGGAGTTAGTTACATTATTGGTACAAGTTTGCAAGACAATGAAACGTTTTATTCGATAATTTCCTTAACTGCGTAGTGATTTTTCTAATTATGGACCATGAAATCGTTCGCGTAATGGGTACATCAAAAAATAACAATTCAAAAATTATTAGGCGAACAAGTTTATCATAAAGACTTTTTTTTATATGTCTTCTACTTCTTACGGCTGAAATTGTATCCTGTTCGTCTTGCTGATGTTGCAAAGTTGTCATGGCAACTGCTAGGTGGGCGTCCTGGATGTCTCTTGGTTAATGGCTTGTATTTTAAGCATGTGTACGCATACATTTCCTCCATTTTTAACAACTTCCCTTGATAACCAAGGTACGTATAGTGGCTACCTTAAAACAATAAAAAGCAAACAGTTTCGTTCTATAACTAGAAAATCGTATGCCTGGAAAATTTTCTGCTGTGTTCATAATTGAATCACAAAGTGAGTACACGTGGATGTGTAATCGATTTTCATCTTATGTCTAACAGTTTATTATTTTCTACAAGAAATATTTTACTGAATTAACTTTAACGTCAGATAGAAAAACACATCTGATGTTATTAAGGATGTTTGGGAGGTATGTCAAAATGCTACGAGACAAATAAAAATTTGGAAGAACGTTCCTCATTCAATTCTAAAACTCCTGTAAAAATTACAAATCGTTCACTAAACCGTTAAAAAGTTATTGAAATTTTTAAAAATTAGAATTTTACACGTCATTTTATGGAGATTCGTTAACCGAACAGATTAAATTTATTTTTATTAACAGAAAAAATAACCATCAATCTTCTAAGAATTTTGGTACCCAAGCGCCGGGCAAAGTGTCTTTATATGGACTTTCAATTTTGCCAAACATGTTTTATCTATGTTGGATCAATATTGGATCAATATTCTATATAAATAAAAGAAAAAGTACATCCCTTATATATATTACCAATATTGGATAAATATTGCATATCAATATAAATAAAAGTTATTGCCAAATATCTTCTATTAATATTGGATCAATATCGGATAAACATTGTATTAAAATATAGGAAGAAGGTACATCTCCAATATATTACCAATATTAGCTAACGGTTAGTTTACGTTAGGTTGCAATTTCTAGGCGACCTAAAAGTTAACCATCAATCTTCCAAGAATTTTGGTACCCAAGCGCCGGGCAAAGTGTCTTTATATGGACTCAATTTTGTCAAAGATGTTTTTTCAATGTTGGGTCAGTATTGGATAAATATTCTATATAAATAAAGGAAAAGGTACATCCCTTGTATATATTGCCAATATTGGATAAATATTACAAATCAATATAAATAAAAGTTATTGTCAAATATCTTTTATTAATATTGGATAAATATCGGATAAACATTGTATTAAAATATAGGAAAANTATTTTTTTGTTTCGAAGTTGAAATGAAGGCATATTCATTGCCAAAAGTCAGTTAAAAATATTCCATGTTATTCGTTATTTCTTATTTTATTCAAAGTTTTTGGTCAAATTCCAAATTTTCTCTCAAACCGTATACTTTTTTTTAGTATAAATAGTATTTATTTACCTCATGATATACTGCAAAACCTAATTAATCACGAATTTCTAATTTTATGTTCTCTTGTCTTCGATTGTAGCTCCCAAACATCCTTAAAATCCAAAATTTCTGATTCTGTATGCCTTCCATTGGCCTGCTGATGTTCTTGCCTGCAACTGGTTTTGATGACAGACATCTTTGTTCAGTTGATAACATAATTCGAATATTTTTATAAGATTTTTCTGCACATAATACAGTTCGGAAATATGCTTGCCGAATAAATACAGTGTCTGACAGAGGTATTATTGTGATATTGTAATAAATTTGAGATTGATGCCGAACTTGGCGGGCCTGTATTTATGATGCAGACTTTATCTATCGACGCTGATGCAGAAAATGCATAAATAGAGAGTAAATATGACAGATTGATTGAACGATTTTCCATGGCCAGCGTTCGCAAAGGAACGTCGAACGTACTTTTAAACATTCTTTTTGAATACAAATGATGGCCATTAATCATCGGCCACCCATCACCATTTACCCTACCGTGAAGTTATTACTTGCATAACAGCAAGCACTCTATTATATTTTGGGATTTATCTACCGAAACCTACGTACTCACTACGTATCACTTCTTTCAAACATAAACGTTTACACAGAATGGGAAATTAATGACTCTTTTAAAAAGGGGTAGTTGGAAATCGACGTAGATCAGTAGGTACAGTGACTGGTCGCAGATTCGATCCTCGTAACTGATCAATTTTAAAAATCCTTTCTGCTTATGAGCTACTTACCTTTACCAGTGGAGTTGCAGATAATAAAATAAATCCCTTTTGTATGGAGTAATTACATTAAAGTGAATGTTTTTTTATTGTTTAGCAATTATTAAATTTTGAAGGGATTCATCTTAGAGGTATCTATTATTCAAATTTGTCAAATATCATGGAAAAATAAGATCTGCGTCGATGCATTTTAATAACATTGGATGTGTTTTCCTATTTGACGATAAAGTTAATTCAGTACAATATTTCTTGTAGAAAATATTAATCTGTACATCGAAGACGCGATCAACATCACCAAAGACAGTACAACTGTAGCAGTAGATATACAGGGACAAAAGATTAGTATGATTAGATTTGCAGATGATATAGCGGTATTAGCATCTAACAAGGAGAAGTTAGAGATAGCTTTAATTAAAATTGAAGCGGTATTGACAAAACAGTACTGTATGAAAATAAATTAAAGTAAAATAAAAATACTTATATACAAGNATCGACGCTGATGCAGAAAATGCATAAATAGAGAGTAAATATGACAGATTGATTGAACGATTTTCCATGGCCAGCGTTCGCAAAGGAACGTCGAACGTACTTTTAAACATTCTTTTTGAATACAAATGATGGCCATTAATCATCGGCCACCCATCACCATTTACCCTACCGTGAAGTTATTACTTGCATAACAGCAAGCACTCTATTATATTTTGGGATTTATCTACCGAAACCTACGTACTCACTACGTATCACTTCTTTCAAACATAAACGTTTACACAGAATGGGAAATTAATGACTCTTTTAAAAAGGGGTAGTTGGAAATCGACGTAGATCAGTAGGTACAGTGACTGGTCGCAGATTCGATCCTCGTAACTGATCAATTTTAAAAATCCTTTCTGCTTATGAGCTACTTACCTTTACCAGTGGAGTTGCAGATAATAAAATAAATCCCTTTTGTATGGAGTAATTACATTAAAGTGAATGTTTTTTTATTGTTTAGCAATTATTAAATTTTGAAGGGATTCATCTTAGAGGTATCTATTATTCAAATTTGTCAAATATCATGGAAAAATAAGATCTGCGTCGATGCATTTTAATAACATTGGATGTGTTTTCCTATTTGACGATAAAGTTAATTCAGTACAATATTTCTTGTAGAAAATATTAATCTGTACATCGAAGACGCGATCAACATCACCAAAGACAGTACAACTGTAGCAGTAGATATACAGGGACAAAAGATTAGTATGATTAGATTTGCAGATGATATAGCGGTATTAGCATCTAACAAGGAGAAGTTAGAGATAGCTTTAAATATTATAAAATTGGAAGCGGTATTGACAAAACAGTACTGTATGAAAATAAATTAAAGTAAAATAAAAATACTTATATACAAGGGAAGAAAAAGTAAGGAAAGAGCGAATATAAAGATAGGAGACGAAAAATTAGAAGATATGGCCGATATTAGGTATCTAGGAATTCAGATAAGTAAGGACGGAAGGAGTAGTAGGGATATAAAGCAGAGGATATAGCACAGGTTCGAGTCTCCTTCAATAAAGAGAATTCACTTCTATGCTCGCGAATGGTTAATTTAGAAATTCGAAAAAGATTGCTAAAATTGAATGTTTGGAGCACGGCGTTGTAAGGATGCGAAACATGGACAGTGGGCGCGGCGGAAACGGAAAAGTTAGAAGCGTTCGAAATGTGGTGTTACAGGCGTACGATGAGGATGCCGTGGATAGAGAAGGTTAGAAATGAAGAGGTATTAGAAAGAATAGGAGAACAGAGGACTCTACGGAAGTCAATAAGAAATAGGTAGATAGGTTAGTAAGACACCTTCTCAGGCATGAAGGTCTAGTCAGAGACATATTAGAGGCAGAAACAGGAGTTAGGAGGAGTAGAGGTAGACCTAGATTAGATTACTGTTCGCAAAAAGTTAAGGGTATGGGTTGTTCTAGTTTTAGGGAAACGAGAAGATCGGAAAGAGTGGAGCTGCGTGTCCAACAAGACTGACGACCTTATGATGATGATGATGTCAAATATCAGTATTGCTTTGTGCAAAGAGCATAAGTACAATTAATTTGTTTAAAAATGTTTGTTTAGCTTTGATATTCAACTATCGGTATTTATAATTAATTTGGCAGTTGGTCGACATAACAATAGTTAAATTCTTGGTTGTAATAACGAAACCGTTAACGTGTAAAAAAATCTGAACATTGCTTTTATCAGAAAAACCCTATCGGATATAACATTTTCGAAATTCAGTTGTGTCGAAATTAAAATTCTTCGTTACCTGTTTTAGTGCATACATTTTTTTGCAGTCCTCAATTAATTGTATAAAATTTGCTTTTAACTTTGCGCCGATACATCGGAATTTACCAGTATATATACCAGTATACATCGATTGTTCAACAACCGGAAAAAATGACATTGTTAATATCCGTTTTATTTGATCAAAAACAACATGAATATCTTATTTTGCAGGGTGTGTTTATGTAAACTTACAATATTAAATTAAAACTAAGTGACACTGTTTAATATGTAAAACATTCTGTTTAAAATTTTCCCCAAAACAGAGGAGTTTATAAATCTTTTGTCAATTTATTCATTTGTGCTGAGCTATCGGTCCCACTTGGCTCATCGCATGCGATAAGTCGAAATGCACTAAATTGTCCGTAATTCGAAATCCTGACTTTTCTCCAATTCACCTTGCTCGCCTGTTGCCGTTTCCTGGATTTGCCATGAAATATTGGAAATTACACCGAACACGCCGACGTTGCGTCGCTGAAGAAGAGAGAGCGCCTGCCTACGTCACCACACCGTAACATTGCCAGAGGGGTCGTTCGCGACGGAGTTTTTCCGCGGCCTAAAGCCGCTTTATGGACCAGAGATGCATATAAAATAGGATACTTCATCAGCGGGTGGCTTTAAAAATGGCGAACTTTTGGGGAGAGAACGTAAAAGTCACGTAAGGGAATCAGTCGGAAATAAAAAGCTTAACCTACCAATCTTACAAAACTAATTACTTATTGTAAGTCTTTTATGATAAATTGAAGTGACACAAATATTTGAAATCGCAATTAGCACTACGAGTGGTAGAGGCAATTTTTTTCCTTCACAACAGATAGTCTCCACTTTACGCGCCTTGGAAATCTTTACACTGACTAGACGGACATCTTTTTTTTACGCTTTTCGTTTAAGTAGCCCAGTCACTAACCTAAAGTTTAAGAAAACTCAGATCTGAATAATACCAAGATAAATCAAAATAATATAGGGTTGTTGGAAAAGTAATTTCGCTTTTTTTTGGGTAAATGAAAGACAGTTTTCGTATAATAAACAAATACTTTATTAAATTATATATTGACCGTTCTGGTCCAACACCTTTTGCCATCTTTCTGGTAGTAGCATAATTCTACGCTCATAAAATTTTTGGTCTTTGCTGGCAAAAAACTGATCGAGGAGGTTTTTGACCTCCTCATTTGAGGTGAAGGTTTTACCGTCTAAAAAATTTTGGAGTGACCGGAA
>NW_020439087.1:27965-38266 GCF_000699045.2 Agrilus planipennis
AGAATGTAAAATTTATACTTTTAAAGCTACAGAAGAATCCATTCAACAAGTCAATCCTTTCACATGGCTGGTAGCATCTAAACACCCATTAAAAATAACTTACAAATGTAAAGGGCAACCAATCAAGAGATCGACCATTCAACAGACGTCCTTGCTTAAAATTAGCGAAGAATGTATGTGTTATTTCGATAACGGACTCAGAATAACGACGAACAACAAGCAAAATAAAATTGTTAATGTTCCGGTAGTTACTCCGGAAATACCTCAAAATTGCTGTAAACAAGTAATGCGAACTCTAAACCAGCTTGAAGATGATCCCATCGATCTCAACTATCTGAAAAGAGAGAACCTTCCGCTTCTACAAACAAAACTATCTAATCTCCAACAAAAAATTAAGGATGAATCAGCTAGAGTCTTCACCAATATCCATTCCCAATGGTATTTCTTACTGCCAACAACTTTACTTGGGATTACAGTAACTATTTGCCTTATTCGCTATTGCTATCCAAAATCCTTTAAATTCGCATGGTCCATAATAAACCGTCAATCGAGAAAAGAAGAACGAACTTTACCGACTTTTGAGAAGAAAGATACTCCTAAATTGGAAACGATCTCCATGGAAAGTTTAACAACAGCCAACGAAAAAATAAAACCAAAATTATTACGAAAATTTGTGTCACCGGCCATTCCAAATATAAAGTGATGGAAAAATTTATTTTCAAAAAAAATAAATAATAAATTTTTCTCTTAATGGGGGAGGTGTTAAGGCAAGATATAGTGTGATTCATAAAGACATCTTTTGCTGACATTGCATTTACAGGATATAGTTTATAAAAGCCGTTCATAAAATAGAGTAGTTATTCTAGCTTAAGACTAGACCTAGTATAGTTTGTACTTTGTATTAATAAACTTTTTTTAAAAAGTCTTTGTTCCAATTTTGGAATATAACATATATACCAGTATACATCGATTGTTCAACAACCGGAAAAAATGACATTGTTAATATCCGTTTTATTTGATCAAAAACAACATGAATATCTTATTTTGCAGGGTGTGTTTATGTAAACTTACAATATTAAATTAAAACTAAGTGACACTGTTTAATATGTAAAACATTCTGTTTAAAATTTTCCCCAAAACAGAGGAGTTTATAAATCTTTTGTCAATTTATTCATTTGTGCTGAGCTATCGGTCCCACTTGGCTCATCGCATGCGATAAGTCGAAATGCACTAAATTGTCCGTAATTCGAAATCCTGACTTTTCTCCAATTCACCTTGCTCGCCTGTTGCCGTTTCCTGGATTTGCCATGAAATATTGGAAATTACACCGAACACGCCGACGTTGCGTCGCTGAAGAAGAGAGAGCGCCTGCCTACGTCACCACACCGTAACATTGCCAGAGGGGTCGTTCGCGACGGAGTTTTTCCGCGGCCTAAAGCCGCTTTATGGACCAGAGATGCATATAAAATAGGATACTTCATCAGCGGGTGGCTTTAAAAATGGCGAACTTTTGGGGAGAGAACGTAAAAGTCACGTAAGGGAATCAGTCGGAAATAAAAAGCTTAACCTACCAATCTTACAAAACTAATTACTTATTGTAAGTCTTTTATGATAAATTGAAGTGACACAAATATTTGAAATCGCAATTAGCACTACGAGTGGTAGAGGCAATTTTTTTCCTTCACAACAGATAGTCTCCACTTTACGCGCCTTGGAAATCTTTACACTGACTAGACGGACATCTTTTTTTTACGCTTTTCGTTTAAGTAGCCCAGTCACTAACCTAAAGTTTAAGAAAACTCAGATCTGAATAATACCAAGATAAATCAAAATAATATAGGGTTGTTGGAAAAGTAATTTCGCTTTTTTTTGGGTAAATGAAAGACAGTTTTCGTATAATAAACAAATACTTTATTAAATTATATATTGACCGTTCTGGTCCAACACCTTTTGCCATCTTTCTGGTAGTAGCATAATTCTACGCTCATAAAATTTTTGGTCTTTGCTGGCAAAAAACTGATCGAGGAGGTTTTTGACCTCCTCATTTGAGGTGAAGGTTTTACCGTCTAAAAAATTTTGGAGTGACCGGAACAAATAATAATCCGATGGTGCCAGGTCTGGAGAATATGGTGGGTGTAGCATTGTATCCCATTCAAGCTGTAAAAGCTTTTGGCGAGTGACCAAACTTGTGTGAGGTCTCGCGTTGTCTTGGTGAAACACTACACCTTTCCTGTTGATTAGTTCTGACCTTTTCTGTTGAAGTGCATCATTCAGTTTGTCCAGCTGATGACAGTAGACTTCCGAATTAATCGTTGTGTTATCCGGTAAAAGCTCAAAAAAAACGATTCCTTTAAAATCCCACCAAACAGACAGCATCACCTTTTTTTGGTGAATATCGGCTTTGGAAATGGTTTGAGCCGGTTCATCTTTTTTGCTCCATGACCTCTTGCGTTTGACGTTGTTGTATACAACCCATTTTTCGTCCCCAGTGATGATGCGCTTCAAAAACGGATCATTTTCGTGACGTTTGAGAAGCGAATCGCAGACGTCAATGCGGCGACACAGATTTCTCTCTGTGAGAACATGGGGAACCCATACATCGAGCTTCGAGGATAATCCCAGGCCTTTCAAGTGGTCATAAACTGTTGAATTTGATAAATTTAACCTCAATCCGATCTCACGTGTTGTTATTCGCCGGTTCACATCAACTAATGCCTTTATCGCGTCTTTATCAGCTTCAACCGGCCTTCCCGAACGTGGTGCATCTTCGACATCAAAATTGCCGGATCGAAATTTAGCGAACCAGTTCTGGCACTGGCGTACTGTCAACACACCTTCTCCATACACATCAGTCAATTTCTTTCTGGCTTGAACAGCATTTTTACCCTTTCTGTAGTAAAACAGTAAGATATGTCGAAAATGCTGCTTATCGCTCTCCATATTTAAAAGGGCACCAACCAAAAACTACTGCGTAGAATTAATTGGAATTTTTCACACACAAGCCTTGCTATATGAGCTCTCAAAGCATATAAAAATTATACGGCTTAAATGTGAAGTTGGGTGCAAAAGAATACAATTAAATCCTCTGTCGGGAAAAAACGAAATGACTTTCCGAACAACCCTATATAATATTAGTTCAATAGAATTCGGATACTTACGGGTACCGAGAACCGCATTTATCATAACTATCTAGGAAGTCCATCTAGAGCACTCCAGCTTTGACACCCCGTACGGTTGGAATTGAAAACAGCAATTTACTCGAATTTGCTGTAACATTAGTACATTGTTTTACAAAAATATGTATGCATTGTTGGGTATCATAGCTACCATTGTTCATAAAATTGCAAATATTACAAAAGGTTGTCAAATTATTACATACATGCCTATGAGTGAAATCTCTTGACAAACGTTGAAAGGTAAATTAAATTTCATGTAGTCAGGGGTTGCTTTTGAAGTCGTATATTAAACAGTGACATGAGATGTATGATGTCCAGACCTATTCCATTGTTTTCGTTTGAAATTCTCGTACAAAGTTTGCTTTTCATCGTTACAGACGACCGAGTTAGTATATAATCATTAGCATCTGAAGCAGCTGCGCCGTCCGCATGTATGTCCACGCTAAGAGCAATGTGTATCCTCAAATATGCTCCATTACATCAGTAAAAGGCGGTTGTTTATCATTAGGTCCACTTCATAAACTTGTGTAGTATACACACCAATAACTACTGTAAATCACAAGCATATTGCAGGACATTCAAATTAAGTGTAAATTCATTTTTCTGGAAAATTATTTTTTTTTATTAATGCGTACATGAAAAGTAATTATTGAAATTTACATTGAAATGAACAAGTTCTGCAGAAACTACTACAGATTATTAATGAATACATTAAACTGAATAAATTTTTAATTAATTAATAAAATAATTCGAAGTATTATTTTCTAAAACGCACTGTTAAGACAGCAGGTAAACGCACTGATGAGATCCAAAAAGATCGAAATCGCGATCCGGGTCTGGCAGTTTCGACAGAATACTGACCACTTCGAATTATTTTATTCGATTAAGCTAACGTGCTTATCACGTTGAGCTTGTCTACGCCGGGATTCGTTTTCAGCAAGTAGATATCCACACAAGTGGACCTTGTTGGAGCATACGTAATCCTAAAATGTAGCATCGTGCTACAGATGGCGTTTACCGCGCCATTTGTAGTATTTTTGTTAATTAATTATTTCCAAAACCACGAGAATCGAACCCTAGTACGCACCATTGATCTACCACTAAACTGTGAGCATCTCAAAATTGAAAAACATAGAATCCAAACACATTAAACCTATATAAAAATCTTTCGCTGCGCCCATGTGTGACAGAATGTTAAAAATACCGTGGATATAAAATATTAGACATGAGTTGAACAGGGGGCCGTTTTTTGTTTTCGTGGAAGAGGGAAAATCTTCAAAAGATACCCAGCCGTCCTTACGATTGGGTAGTGTCGGATTCCCGAGGAAGATGACCTCGGACTTACTTTCCAAACCTCTTTACCTCGTTCTAGGACTGCTCAAGGTCCTCTTCAGACGTCAGAGGACATTATGGAAGCAAGTAACAGATAGGCGAGATATAATTAGGTTTGATAGGACTCAGACATGAAGCGCTAGTTAGAGATATATTAGAAGCAGAAACAGGAGTTAAAAGAGACAGAACTAATAGACCTACACAGGCTAAATTACTGTTCTCAACTAGTTGGAGATATAGATTGTTCCAAATTTCCAGATTGGCATTAGATAGAAAGATGTAGAAGTTTTAGTCTTTGGATTGAAAACGTTATGTTGATAATGTAATAAATTTTTCTTTTTAACTTTTTTAAACATCTAATATTCACTCAGCATCTTTTCAGTTATCATTTTCCCTTTCTACATATACGTTTATTAAAAAATGAGAAATTTACGCGCTTGATAATTCGCTTTCCCGGGCCCGTCTTCATTCCATTTTTGACATTCGTTAACTGCCTCTTGTGTGTGCGAGATCCGTACCGCTATAAACTCGGATGGAAAGAAGACTCTTTTCTGCTACGGAGAAGATTCAATTTTTCACAAACACTTATCATGAAACTAACAGCGCGGAATAGCGCCTTGCGTGACATTTAATAGCGACAATTTTAGTTTCCTCATAAATCCTCCTGAAGGACAGAAACAGATCGATTGCAAACGTACACGGGACATGCTACTCATGATGTGATTAAAGAATGCGTACGAAATCGCATCCAAAATACGTAAACTAGTTGCGCAGGGTAGTATCGCCTTTAATAAAAAGATGTCACTTCTATGCTCGCGAACGGTTAATTTAGAAATTCGAAAAAGGTTGTTAAAGGTGTATGTTTGGAGCACGGCGTTGTACGGGTGCGAAACATGGACAGTGGGCGCGGCGGAAAAGAAAAGGTTAGAAGCGTTCGAAATGTGGTGTTACGTGGATGATGAGGATATCGTGGGTAGAAAAGGTTAGAAATGAAGAGGTATTGGAAAGAATAGGAGAACAGGAGACTCTATGGAAGTCAATAAGAAATAAGTAGATAGGTTAGTAAGGCATCTTCTTAGCCATGAAGGTCTAGTCAGAGACATATTAGAGGCAGAAACAGGAGTTAGGAGGGGTAGAGGTAGACCTAGATTAGATTACTGTTCGCAAATTGTTACGGATGTGCGCTGTTCTAGTTTTAGGGAAATGCGAAGTTTAGCTCAGGTTAGGAAAGAGTGGACGACTGACGACCTTATGATGAGTTGCTGATCGGGGAATTCTCGATTTCGAAATTTTTAAAAAATCAACAAAATCTAACATTTAGACATGTTGGAATACAAAAGAGTTGTTTGTTTAGGAAAATCGGAAATTCTATTGAAACTCGTTAAAGGATGAATGTGATTGTTCTTAAAGCGAATAAAATTATCTAATGTATAGAAAATGGCGTGCAAACAATAAAATATTCAAAAGGGCTTACTCCAGTTGTGGTTATTGGGCTAAGTTCTCCTTCAAAGGTATTAAAGTGAACTTAGGTGTATTCACTCATTTAAGCGTCGAATTAGCTATTGAATTTGTTCGCTTTTCATAGCAAAAAAGCAAGCAGTTCATCTCTTAGCCTCTAGTTTACCTTTATGCTTTAAACGACAAAGAAGAAGGCAGATTTATGTACGAACGAAATAAATCTAACAAAGCAAGAAACGCGTCACGGAGGCGACGCTGCGGATGAGCAACAAAAAAAGGAGAAATAGATGGTGTACATGTACATCGGTGAATGCACATACGCCAGCGGTGTTTACCCAGTATTGCGGATGGTTTCCTTTACTCTCCCTTGCTTCTGTTGGACATTGTTCGCTGCAGCGAATTTATCTCAATAAAAAGTATAAATCTCCAACTAGGTAAAATCAATTTGCGAGTGGACAGTCCTGTTCCATTCCGTGGCAACGTATTTTCAGTACGAAGCCAGCCAGTAAGAAAATTAAATCCACCGCCTTTTTCACACTCGGGTCGTATAACGTAACCACAAGTAAGTTATTTTTCAAATACTACAGCTGAGGTTTCAGTATTTGTTTTTATAGATTGTTTATAAAATTTAAATGATGTCAAGTTTAATGGGGAAACCTATTACCAAGGAGAGGAATAATACTCATTGGATAAAATGATGCCTTTTAACTTCTACAATTAGCAAAATTAAGAGCTGCTAAGAAAAACTACTCCTTGTACAAGAATATAGCTAAATCCAACATCTACATTACCGTATCAGGCGTTTTGATCCCCCGACAAAATGTCCCCGGACAAAATATCCCTGACAAAATATCCCTGGACAAAATATCCTCGTGACAAAATATCCCTGGACAAAATATCCCCGTGACAAAATATCTCCAGACTAAATATCACCGAACAAAAGCCCTGATAATAAATTATCGAAATGTTTTTTAGGTCGCGTTAGGCTAGTGTAAGGAATATAACGTACGACAAGGTGGCATGGCGCAAGTTTGACCGGGTTAGGTTAGGTTAGGTTAGGTTAGGTTAGGTTAGCATAGGTTGCGCTGGATTGACTTGGGTTAGATTGTATTATGTTTGATCATGTGAGGTGCGGTTGGTATGGAAGGGAACGTACGGCAAGGTAGCATGGCGCAAGTTTAACAGGGTTAGGTTGGGTTGAATAAAATATTGGAAAAAATTTCTTATAGCGATTTTTAGGGTGGGGGGGGATATTTTGTATAGGGATATTTAGTCTGGAGATATATTGTCACGGGGATATTATGTCGGGGGNCATTATTTGTTTAGAATACATTACAAGAAAAAAAAATGAACGATCGGCTAAATCCGCCGGGGATATGCCGATGAGGGACGGGGAACGTTTTTTGGGTCGCGTTAGGCTACTGTAAGGAATGGAACGTACGATAAGGTGACATGGCGCAAGTTTGACCGGGTTAGGTTAGGTTAGGTTAGGTTAGGTTGCGCTGGATTGACTTGGGTTGGATTGTATTATGTTTGATCATGTGAGGTGTGGTTGGTAAGGAAGGGAACGTACGACAAGGTAGCATGGCGCAAGTTTGACAGGGTTAGGTTAGGTTAGGTTGAATAAAATATTAGAAAAAATTTCTTATAGCGATTTTTAGGGTGGAAGATATTTTGTCCGGTGATATTATGTCGGGGGATGAAAAATCATGGAACCCTAAATTATTACTTAAAGGCATAACTTCTGGTTAATTAAAACATGTTTTGGCAGTTCTTCTGTTGCTAAATTGTTGTATAAAGGAGAGACATTAGATAAAAATTTTTGTGCCACTATGTATTATATTTACGAGTCAATATTGTGCCAATCAGACTGTTTTCCTACAAAATATTCGTATTAAATCTAAATCTAAATTGAATTAACGAATATGGAGAGACTGAGGATGTACTGGCGCAAGCTGCACATTTGTGATATGGTACTTTGAAGAATCCGGCCAATGCAACGTTTACATTAAGTTGCTAAAAGTGCAAAAGAGAGGCAACGCGGCTGATTCCCGTCGGTAATCCGGAGCTTGTTGGCGGTGCGGGCAAGACGAACGCTTATTTCAGTCGATTATCGCTAATTAGAGATGTGAATAATGGACGTATCGGGAAAAGGCAGCTCAACAAACGGTCTCCGTTGGGGTGGTAGTTGATGTGGTGGTGTAGTGTGGTGGTGGTAGCGAGAAAATAGGGTTGAAATGTGGGACGGGCGCAAGCGCTTCGTCGGCGTATTGACGCGCGTCCTCCAGGTGGGGCACAGGTGCAACGCGGTCCTCCCACTTACGCTCGCGTCAATGCACCAGGTACCTTGTTATCGTCCACGCAAACGAAGAAAAACTAGACCAAGAGTTCGTCACTCCTGAATCCTCCCTTTAACGAATAGCTAAAGCAGAAATTCTGACCCAGATAAGGTTGCATGGGCAAAAGGTACCCAATACTGCTTCGGTTTCACTTTCTTTTTTAACCGTTCTAAAAATAAAATCAGCATCTTCTAGTCATCTAGAAATTTCAAATCGTTTTTATCCCTTACCAAAAGAGCCCAGAAAGTAACGAATAAACGGTCTCAAAGCTTCAAGATAAGTTCTAGGGTTGGAAATTTTTAAATCCTTTATACTTTCTGATGAGTTTTCTGGTTACAGTAAGGGCAGACACTATTTAGTACTTGTTTGTACAATAATTATTGTTTTCAACTACATATTGGATTTGTGTAGATTTCTATTTTGACTGCAGCATATGTTCGGTCTTGATTTTATTAACCTCGTAAGGACGATTTTATGAACATTTTCCCGAGAGCAGCGGCTCTAAATGCATAAATAAATATGTTCATAAATCTACTGTCATTCTGTATATTCTTGACGTTTTTCCAATTGTGAAGAACATACGTCATTTGTATTCGAAAACTCCAGGAACTGCATGTACTGTCTGTGGTAACAACTGGCTTGACAAATAATATTGTTTGGAAAAAGGAAAATTGAGAAAATACTTACTTTACATAAAATTGATGCTTTCGCCAATTGCAAATTGAAAAAACTTAGTAAAACGACTTGATTTTAAAGTCTTAGTCATTGATTAATTCAGCACAGTTAAGCTACCTACATTTTTCAGTAGAGTTTTCTCTAATACCCGTACCATTTTTCTTACACTTTACTATTCACATCTTGGAATGAATAGTCGTCAATATATCTGAAAAAAAAAAGCCTTATCGATATTCTTTTAATTTCCTCTTCACAGGATCTGTCACAGACCGAGCGTTTCTTTAAAATTCGTACTGCAGATGTTTTTCATGTCAAACAGCCACTTCTAAAAGAATCGTTAAACAAACGCGATACTTTATAGGATCTGAGTCGTCAGAATAAAGCAATTGGATACTAAACCCTTGTAATATTTATTTCATATTTTATGCGCATAGCGAGGATTTGACGAAAGCTTATTTCCTGGAATCGGGACAATGCGATACCTCTCCTTCCTTCGATAGAGACGGCAACTCTTCGTCGTCTTGTTAACTGGAACAAAAGGAATTTTGTATTGCGACTTTAAGTTTTACAGTCGTCGTCGAGCTGCCGTTGCCGATAACTTCTAGTAGCTGAAGACATTCAGCTGTCTTTGTTTACTTTATCACTTGAATCCAATTCACTTTGTTGGAAGTAGTTCTAAATGACCGTGGCATTTCAACGGAACTTTAGAGATTAAAGGTATTCTGTACCGTATTATTTCTAATCAAGATCATACAATATAAGTACAAGAAAAATAATAAGATCTTAATTTTAATTATAGTGATGTGTGCAGTTTCTTTTTAGTCATAGAAAAAGAAGTAGTAACAAATCTTGCTTATTAGGATTATTATTTCGTTTAGAATGCGGGCTAAATAGAAGCGTTTCTTCACCGTTCTCTTCTCGGCGATTGATGAAAATGCGAAGTACAAAAAAGTCTTATATCAAATCATTCAGTCACAAATTTTATGTGTATTTTATTTTTATTTATCATTAGTGACCCGCCCCAGCTTCGCACGTGTGCAATGCTGATACTAAATATATTTTTGTTTTGTTTAGATTATTATCAAAAAGGGGAAATCTTCAAAAGATACTCCCTGAACATACTAAATATACTACAGAATGTCTTTATATACAACATTCACAGTTTTTTTGTCATTAGACAATACAAACCGGCCTCCCGGCCGGTACCGCCGCAACCGCTATGTCCCTGCATTTTAAATCTGTAATATCTTCGAAAATATTCATTTAAATTACATGCTGTAAAGGGCCATATTGATCTATATTAAATGCACAATGTATTTAA